>NW_026697950.1:0-43716 GCF_030435755.1 Ochotona princeps | reverse complement strand
TCAGGCAACTTCAGCGCCACAGCCGTTTTCAGATAGCCCTCAATGCAAAGGCTCTAGACGCAAATATTGGTGTGAGAGCTAATTCAATCAAGGAAACACTGCATGTTGGTGAAGCGCATATTGAAGAAGGATCAGCCTGAGTGGTTCTTGTGGGAGAACAACTCCATTTGGCTCACTAACTTCACACACCATCAGGCTTCCAAGCAGCTCTCAAGGAAACTCAGTTTTCACACTCTATGCTTAGTGCTCTTTGTGTGCCTAGGACTGAAATGAAGCTTGGTCAGCATCCCACACAAACGGATGCTCCACATGCGATTTTCACATGCCACCAACTCCACATTCACAGGCAACTTCAGCGCCACAGCCGTTTTCAGATAGCCCTCAATGCAAAGGCTCTAGACCCAAATATTGGTGTGAGAGCTAATTCAATCAAGGAAACACTGCATGTTGGTGAAGGGCATATTGAAGAAGATCAGCCGAGTGGTTCTTGTGGGAGAACAACTCCATTTGGCTCACTAACTTCACACACCATCAGGCTTCCAAGCAGCTCTCAAGGAAACTCAGTTTTCACACTCTATGCTTAGTGCCCTTTGAGTGCATTATCTAGGAATGAACCTGGTAGAGCATCCCACACAAACGAATGCTCCACATGCGGCTTTCACATGCCACCAACTCCACATTCACAGGCAACTTCAGCGCCACAGCCGTTTTCAGATAGCCCTCAATGCAAAGGCTCTAGACCCAAATATTGGTGTGAGAGCTAATTCAATCAAGGAAACACTGCATGTTGGTGAAGCGCATATTGAAGAAGGATCAGCCGAGTGGTTCTTGTGGGAGAACAACTCCATTTGGCTCACTAACTTCACACACCATCAGGCTTCCAAGCAGCTCTCAAGGAAACTCAGTTTTCACACTCTATGCTTAGTGCCCTTTGAGTGCATTATCTAGGAATGAACCTGGTAGAGCATCCCACACAAACGAATGCTCCACATGCGGCTTTCACATGCCACCAACTCCACATTCACAGGCAACTTCAGCGCCACAGCCGTTTTCAGATAGCCCTCAATGCAAACGCTCTAGACGCAAATATTGGTGTGAGAGCTAATTCAATCAAGGAAACACTGCATGTTGGTGAAGGGCATATTGAAGAAGGATCAGCCGAGTGGTTCTTGTGTGAGAACAACTCCATTTCGCTCACTAACTTCACACACCATCAGGCTTCCAAGCAGCTCTCAAGGAAACTCAGTTTTCACACTCTATGCTTAGTGCTCTTTGTGTACTAGGACTGAAATGAAGCTTGGTCAGCATCCCACACAAACGAATTCTCCACATGCACGTTTCACATGCCACCAACTCCACATTCACAGGCAACTTCAGCGCCACAGCCGTTTTCAGATAGCCCTCAATGCAAAGGCTCTAGACGCAAATATTGGTGTGAGAGCTAATTCAATCAAGGAAACACTGCATGTTGGTGAAGGGCATATTGAAGAAGGATCAGCCGAGTGGTTCTTGTGGGAGAACAACTCCATTTGGCTCACTAACTTCACACACCATCAGGCTTCCAAGCAGCTCTCAAGGAAACTCAGTTTTCACACTCTATGCTTAGTGCCCTTTGAGTGCATTATCTAGGAATGAACCTGGTAGAGCATCCCACACAAACGAATGCTCCACATGCGGGTTTCACATGCCACCAACTCCACATTCACAGGCAACTTCAGCGCCACAGCCGTTTTCAGATAGCCCTCAATGCAAAGGCTCTAGACGCAAATATTGGTGTGAGAGCTAATTCAATCAAGGAAACACTGCATGTTGGTGAAGGGCATATTGAAGAAGGATCAGCTGAGTGGTTCTTGTGGGAGAACAACTCCATTTGGCTCACTAACTTCACACACCATCAGGCTTCCAAGCAGCTCTCAAGGAAACTCAGTTTTCACACTCTATGCTTAGTGCCCTTTGTATGGCTAGGACTGAAATGAACCTGGTAGAGCATCCCACACAAACGAATGCTCCACATGCGGGTTTCACATGCCACCAACTCCACATTGACAGGCAACTTCAGCGCCACAGCCGTTTTCAGATAGCCCTCAATGCAAAGGCTCTAGACGCAAATATTGGTGTGAGAGCTAATTCAATCAAGGAAACACTGCATGTTGGTGAAGGGCATATTGAAGAAGGATCAGCCGAGTGGTTCTTGTGGAAGAACAACTCCATTTGGCTCACTAACTTCACACACCATCAGGCTTCCAAGCAGCTCTCAAGGAAACTCAGTTTTCACACTCTATGCTTAGTGCCCCTTGTATGGCTAGGACTGAAATGAACCTGGTAGAGCAACCCACACAAACGAATGCTCCACATGCGGGTTTCACATGCCACCAACTCCACATTCACAGGCAACTTCAGCGCCACAGCCGTTTTCAGATAGCCCTCAATGCAAAGGCTCTAGACGCAAATATTGGTGTGAGAGATAATTCAATCAAGGAAACACTGCATGTTGGTGAAGGGCATATTGAAGAAGGATCAGCCGAGTGGTTCTTGTGGGAGAACAACTCCATTTGGCTCACTAACTTCACACACCATCAGGCTTCCAAGCAGCTCTCAAGGAAACTCAGTTTTCACACTCTATGCTTAGTGCCCTTTGAGTGCCTTGGAATGAAATGAAGCTTGGTCAGCATCCCACACAAACGGATGCTCCACATGCGGGTTTTACATGCCACCAACTCCACATTCACAGGCAACTTCAGCGCCACAGCCGTTTTCAGATAGCCCTCAATGCAAAGGCTCTAGACGCAAATATTGGTGTGAGAGCTAATTCAATCAAGGAAACACTGCATGTTGGTGAAGGGCATATTGAAGAAGGATCAGCCGAGTGGTTCTTGTGGGAGAACAACTCCATTTGGCTCACTAACTTCACACACCATCAGGCTTCCAAGCAGCTCTCAAGGAAACTCAGTTTTAACACTCTATGCTTAGTGCCAGTTTAGTGCATTATCTAGAAATGAACCTGGTAGAGCATCCCACACAAACGAATGCTCCACATGCGGGTTTCACATGCCACCAACTCCACATTCACAGGCAACTTCAGCGCCACAGCCGTTTTCAGATAGCCCTCAATGCAAAGGCTCTAGACGCAAATATTGGTGTGAGAGCTAATTCAATCAAGGAAACACTGCATGTTGGTGAAGGGCATATTGAAGAAGGATCAGCCGAGTGGTTCTTGTGGGAGAACAACTCCATTTGGCTCACTAACTTCACACACCATCAGGCTTCCAAAGGGTTCTTTGGCTCACTAACTTCACACACCATCAGGCTTCCAAGCAGCTCTCAAGGAAACTCAGTTTTCACACTCTATGCTTAGTGCTCTTTGTGTGCCTAGGACTGAAATGAAGCTTGGTCAGCATCCCACACAAACGGATGCTCCACATGCGGGTTTCACATGCCACCAACTCCACATTCACAGGCAACTTCAGCGCCACAGCCGTTTCAGATGGCCCTCAATGCAAAGCCTCTAGACGCAAATATTTGTGTGAGAGCTAATTCAATCAAGGAAACAATGCATGTTGGTGAAGGGCATATTGAAGAAGGATCAGCTGAGTGGTTCTTGTGGGAGAACAACTCCATTTAGATCACTAACTTCACACACCATCAGGCTTCCAAGCAGCTCTCAAGGAAACTCAGTTTTCACACTCTATGCTTAGTGCCCTTTGAGTGCATTATCTAGGAATGAACCTGGTAGAGCATCCCACACAAACGAATGCTCCACATTCGGGTTTCACATGCCACCAACTCCACATTCACAGGCAACTTCAGCGCCACAGCCGTTTTCAGATAGCCCTCAATGCAAAGGCTCTAGACGCAAATATTGGTGTGAGAGCTAATTCAATCAAGGAAACACTGCATGTTGGTGAAGGGCATATTGAAGAAGGATCAGCCGAGTGGTTCTTGTGGAAGAACAACTCCATTTGGCTCACTAACTTCACACACCATCAGGCTTCCAAGCAGCTCTCAAGGAAACTCAGTTTTCACACTCTATGCTTAGTGCTCTTTGTGTGCCTAGGACTGAAATGCAGCTTGGTCAGCATCCCACACAAACGAATGCTCCACATGCGGGTTTCACATGCCACCAACTCCACATTCACAGGCAACTTCAGCGCCACAGCCGTTTTCAGATAGCCCTCAATGCAAACACTCTAGACGCAAATATTGGTGTGAGAGCTAATTCAATCAAGGAAACACTGCATGTTGGTGAAGGGCATATTGAAGAAGGATCAGCCGAGTGGTTCTTGTGGGAGAACAACTCCATTTGGCTCACTAACTTCACACACCATCAGGCTTCCAAGCAGCTCTCAAGGAAACTCAGCTTTCACACTCTATGCTTAGTGCCCTTTGAGTGTATTATCTAGGAATGAACCTGGTAGAGCATCCCACACAAACGAATGCTCCACATGCGGGTTTCACATGCCACCAACTCCACATTCACAGGCAACTTCAGCGCCACAGCCGTTTTCAGATAGCCCTCAATGCAAAGGCTCTAGACGCAAATATTGGTGTGAGAGCTAATTCAATCAAGCAAACACTGCATGTTGGTGAAGGGCATATTGAAGAAGGATTATCCGAGTGGTTCTTGTGGGAGAACAACTCAATTTGGCTCACTAACTTCACACACCATCAGGCTTCCAAGGGTTCTTGGCTCACTAACTTCACACACCATCAGGCTTCCAAGCAGCTCTCAAGGAAACTCAGTTTTCACACTCTATGCTTAGTGCTCTTTGTGTGCCTAGGACTGAAATGAAGCTTGGTCAGCATCCCACACAAACGAATGCTCCACATGCGGGTTTCACATGCCACCAACTCCACATTCACAGGCAACTTCAGCGCCACAGCCGTTTTCAGATAGCCCTCAATGCAAAGGCTCTAGACGCAAATATTGGTGTGAGAGCTAATTCAATCAAGGAAACACTGCATGTTGGTGAAGCGCATATTGAAGAAGGATCAGCCGAGTGGTTCTTGTGGGAGAACAACTCCATTTGGCTCACTAACTTCACACACCATCAGGCTTCCAAGCAGCTCTCAAGGAAACTCAGTTTTCACACTCTATGCTTAGTGCCCTTTGAGTGCATTATCTAGGAATGAACCTGGTAGAGCATCCCACACAAACGAATGCTCCACATGCGGGTTTCACATGCCACCAACTCCACATTCACAGGCAACTTCAGCGCCACAGCCGTTTTGAGATAGCCCTCAATGCAAAGGCTCTAGACGCAAATATTGGTGTGAGAGCTAATTCAATCAAGGAAACACTGCATGTTGGTGAAGGGCATATTGAAGAAGGATCAGCCGAGTGGTTCTTGTGTGAGAACAACTCCATTTGGCTCACTAACTTCACACACCATCAGGCTTCCAAGCAGCTCTCAAGGAAACTCAGTTTTCACACTCTATGCTTAGTGCTCTTTGTGTGCCTAGGATTGAAATGAAGCTTGGTCAGCATCCCACACAAACGAATGCTCCACATGCGGGTTTCACATGCCACCAACTCACATTCACAGGCAACTTCAGTGCCACAGCCGTTTTCAGATAGCCCTCAATGCAAAGGCTCTAGACGCAAATATTGGTGTGAGAGCTAATTCAATCAAGGAAACACTGCATGTTGGTGAAGGGCATATTGAAGAAGGATCAGCCGAGTGGTTCTTGTGGGAGAACAACTCCATTTGGCTCACTAACTTCACACACCATCAGGCTTCCAAGCAGCTCTCAAGGAAACTCAGTTTTCACTCTCTATGCTTAGTGCCCTTTGAGTGCATTATCTAGGAATGAACCTGGTAGAGCATCCCACACAAACGAATGCTCCACCTGCGGGTTTCACATGCCACCAACTCCACATTCACAGGCAACTTCAGCGCCACAGCCGTTTTCAGATAGCCCTCAATGCAAAGGCTCTAGACGCAAATATTGGTGTGAGAGCTAATTCAATCAAGCAAACACTGCATGTTGGTGAAGGGCATATTGAAGAAGGATCAGCCGAGTGGTTCTTGTGGAGAACAACTCCATTTGGCTCACTAACTTCACACACCATCAGGCTTCCAAGCAGCTCTCAAGGAAACTCAGTTTTCACACTCTATGCTTAGTGCTCTTTGTGTGCCTAGGACTGAAATGAAGCTTGGTCATCATCCCACACAAACGAATTCTCCACATGCACGTTTCACATGCCACCAACTCCACATTCACAGGCAACTTCAGCGCCACAGCCGTTTCAGATAGCCCTCAATGCAAAGGCTCTAGACGCAAATATTGGTGTGAGAGCTAATTCAATCAAGGAAACACTGCATGTTGGTGAAGGGCATATTGAAGAAGGATCAGCCGAGTGGTTCTTGTGGGAGAACAACTCCATTTGGCTCACTAACTTCACACACCATCAGGCTTCCAAGCAGCTCTCAAGGAAACTCAGTTTTCACACTCTATGCTTAGTGCCCTTTGAGTGCATTATCTAGGAATGAACCTGGTAGAGCATCCCACACAAACGAATGCTCCACATGCGGGTTTCACATGCACCAACTCCACATTCACAGGCAACTTCAGCGCCACAGCCGTTTTCAGATAGCCCTCAATGCAAAGGCTCTAGACGCAAATATTGGTGTGAGAGCTAATTCAATCAAGGAAACACTGCATGTTGGTGAAGGGCATATTGAAGAAGGATCAGCCGAGTGGTTCTTGTGGGAGAACAACTCCATTTGGCTCACTAACTTCACACACCATCAGGCTTCCAAGCAGCTCTCAAGGAAACTCAGTTTGCACACTCTATGCTTAGTGCTCTTTGTGTGCCTAGGACTGAAATGAAGCTTGGTCAGCATCCCACACAAACGGATGCTCCACATGCGGGTTTCACATGCCACCAACTCCACATTCACAGGCAACTTCAGCGCCACAGCCGTTTTCAGATAGCCCTCAATGCAAAGGCTCTAGACGCAAATATTGGTGTGAGAGCTAATTCAATCAAGGAAACACTGCATGTTGGTGAAGGGCATATTGAAGAAGGATCAGCCGAGTGGTTCTTGTGGGAGAACAACTCCATTTGGCTCACTAACTTCACACACCATCAGGCTTCCAAGCAGCTCTCAAGGAAACTCAGTTTTCACACTCTATGCTTAGTGCTCTTTGTGTGCCTAGGACTGAAATGAATCTTGGTCAGCATCCCACACAAACGGATGCTCCACATGCGGGTTTCACATGCCACCAACTCCACATTCACAGGCAACTTCAGCGCCACAGCCGTTTTCAGATAGCCCTCAATGCAAAGGCTCTAGACGCAAATATTGGTGTGAGAGCTAATTCAATCAAGGAAACACTGCATGTTGGTGAAGGGCATATTGAAGAAGGATCAGCCGAGTGGTTCTTGTGGGAGAACAACTCCATTTGGCTCACTAACTTCACACACCATCAGGCTTCCAAGCAGCTCTCAAGGAAACTCAGTTTTTACACTCTATGCTTAGTGCCCTTTGAGTGCATTATCTAGGAATGAACCTGGTAGAGCATCCCACACAAACGAATGCTCCACATGCGGGTTTCACATGCCACCAACTCCACATTCACAGGCAACTTCAGCGCCACAGCCGTTTTCAGATAGCCCTCAATGCAAACGCTCTAGACGCAAATATTGGTGTGAGAGCTAATTCAATCAAGGAAACACTGCATGTTGGTGAAGGGCATATTGAAGAAGGATCAGCCGAGTGGTTCTTGTGGGAGAACAACTCCATTTGGCTCACTAACTTCACACACCATCAGGCTTCCAAGCAGCTCTCAAGGAAACTCAGTTTTCACACTCTATGCTTACTGCTCTTTGTGTGCCTAGGACTGAAATGAAGCTTGGTCAGCATCCCACACAAACGGATGCTCCACATGCGGGTTTCACATGCCACCAACTCCACATTCACAGGCAACTTCAGCGCCACAGCCGTTTTCAGATAGCCCTCAATGCAAAGGCTCTAGACCCAAATATTGGTGTGAGAGCTAATTCAATCAAGGAAACACTGCATGTTGGTGAAGGGCATATTGAAGAAGGATCAGCCGAGTGGTTCTTGTGGGAGAACAACTCCATTTGGCTCACTAACTTCACACACCATCACGCTTCCAAGCAGCTCTCAAGGAAACTCAGTTTTTACACTCTATGCTTAGTGCCCTTTGAGTGCATTATCTAGGAATGAACCTGGTAGAGCATCCCACACAAACGAATGCTCCACATGCGGGTTTCACATGCCACCAACTCCACATTCACAGGCAACTTCAGCGCCACAGCCGTTTTCAGATAGCCCTCAATGCAAACGCTCTAGACGCAAATATTGGTGTGAGAGCTAATTCAATCAAGGAAACACTGCATGTTGGTGAAGGGCATATTGAAGAAGGATCAGCCGAGTGGTTCTTGTGGGAGAACAACTCCATTTGGCTCACTAACTTCACACACCATCAGGCTTCCAAGCAGCTCTCAAGGAAACTCAGTTTTTACACTCTATGCTTAGTGCCCTTTGAGTGCATTATCTAGGAATGAACCTGATAGTGCATCCCACACAAACGAATGCTCCACATGCGGGTTTCACATGCCACCAACTCCACATTCACAGGCAACTTCAGCGCCACAGCCGTTTTCAGATAGCCCTCAATGCAAAGGCTCTAGACGCAAATATTGGTGTGAGAGCTAATTCAATCAAGGAAACACTTCATGTTGGTGAAGGGCATATTGAAGAAGGATCAGCCGAGTGGTTCTTGTGGGAGAACAACTCCATTTGCTCACTAACTTCACACACCATCAGGCTTCCAAGCAGCTCTCAAGGAAACTCAGTTTTCACACTCTATGCTTAGTGTCAGTTTAGTGCATTATCTAGGAATGAACCTGGTAGAGCATCCCACACAAACGAATGCTCCACATGCGGGTTTCACATGCCACCAACTCCACATTCACAGGCAACTTCAGCGCCACAGCCGTTTTCAGATAGCCCTCAATGCAAAGGCTCTAGACGCAAATATTGGTGTGAGAGCTAATTCAATCAAGGAAACACTGCATGTTGGTGAAGGGCATATTGAAGAAGGATCAGCCGAGTGGTTCTTGTGGGAGAACAACTCCATTTGGCTCACTAACTTCACACACCATCAGGCTTCCAAGCAACTCTCAAGGAAACTCAGTTTTCACACTCTATGCTTAGTGCCCTTTGAGTGCATTATCTAGGAATGAACCTGGTAGAGCATCCCACACAAACGAATGCTCCACATTCGGGTTTCGCATGCCACCAACTCCACATTCACAGGCAACTTCAGCGCCACAGCCGTTTTCAGATAGCCCTCAATGCAAAGGCTCTAGACGCAAATATTGGTGTGAGAGCTAATTCAATCAAGGAAACACTGCATGTTGGTGAAGGGCATATTGAAGAAGGATCAGCCGAGTGGTTCTTGTGGGAGAACAACTCCATTTGGCTCACTAACTTCACACACCATCAGGCTTCCAAGCAGCTCTCAAGGAAACTCAGTTTTCACACTCTATGCTTACTGCTCTTTGTGTGCCTAGGACTGAAATGAAGCTTGGTCAGCATCCCACACAAACGGATGCTCCACATGCGGGTTTCACATGCCACCAACTCCACATTCACAGGCAACTTCAGCGCCACAGCCGTTTTCAGATAGCCCTCAATGCAAAGGCTCTAGACCCAAATATTGGTGTGAGAGCTAATTCAATCAAGGAAACACTGCATGTTGGTGAAGGGCATATTGAAGAAGGATCAGCCGAGTGGTTCTTGTGGGAGAACAACTCCATTTGGCTCACTAACTTCACACACCATCAGGCTTCCAAGCAGCTCTCAAGGAAACTCAGTTTTCACACTCTATGCTTAGTGCCCTTTGAGTGCATTATCTAGGAATGAACCTGGTAGAGCATCCCACACAAACGAATGCTCCACATTCGGGTTTCGCATGCCACCAACTCCACATTCACAGGCAACTTCAGCGCCACAGCCGTTTTCAGATAGCCCTCAATGCAAAGGCTCTAGACGCAAATATTGGTGTGAGAGCTAATTCAATCAAGGAAACACTGCATGTTGGTGAAGGGCATATTGAAGAAGGATCAGCCGAGTGGTTCTTGTGGGAGAACAACTCCATTTGGCTCACTAACTTCACACACCATCAGGCTTCCAAGCAGCTCTCAAGGAAACTCAGTTTTCACACTCTATGCTTACTGCTCTTTGTGTGCCTAGGACTGAAATGAAGCTTGGTCAGCATCCCACACAAACGGATGCTCCACATGCGGGTTTCACATGCCACCAACTCCACATTCACAGGCAACTTCAGCGCCACAGCCGTTTTCAGATAGCCCTCAATGCAAAGGCTCTAGACGCAAATATTGGTGTGAGAGCTAATTCAATCAAGGAAACACTGCATGTTGGTGAAGCGCATATTGAAGAAGGATCAGCCGAGTGGTTCTTGTGGGAGAACAACTCCATTTGGCTCACTAACTTCACACACCATCAGGCTTCCAAGCAGCTCTCAAGGAAACTCAGTTTTCACACTCTATGCTTAGTGCCCTTTGAGTGCATTATCTAGGAATGAACCTGGTAGAGCATCCCACACAAACGAATGCTCCACATGCGGGTTTCACATGCCACCAACTCCACATTCACAGGCAACTTCAGCGCCACAGCCGTTTTGAGATAGCCCTCAATGCAAAGGCTCTAGACGCAAATATTGGTGTGAGAGCTAATTCAATCAAGGAAACACTGCATGTTGGTGAAGGGCATATTGAAGAAGGATCAGCCGAGTGGTTCTTGTGGGAGAACAACTCCATTTGGCTCACTAACTTCACACACCATCAGGCTTCCAAGCAGCTCTCAAGGAAACTCAGTTTTCACACTCTATGCTTAGTGCTCTTTGTGTGCCTAGGACTGAAATGAAGCTTGGTCAGCATCCCACACAAACGAATGCTCCACATGCGGGTTTCACATGCCAACAACTCCACATTCACAGGCAACTTCAGCGCCACAGCCGTTTTCAGATAGCCCTGAATGCAAAGGCTCTAGACGCAAATATTGGTGTGAGAGCTAATTCAATCAAGGAAACACTGCATGTTGGTGAAGGGCATATTGAAGAAGGATCAGCCGAGTGGTTCTTGTGGGAGAACAACTCCATTTGGCTCACTAACTTCACACACCATCAGGCTTCCAAGCAGCTCTCAAGGAAACTCAGTTTTCACATTCTATGCTTAGTGCTCTTTGTGTGCCTAGGACTGAAATGAAGCTTGGTCAGCATCCCACACAAACGGATGCTCCACATGCGGGTTTCACATGCCACCAACTCCACATTCACAGGCAACTTCAGCGCCACAGCCGTTTTCAGATAGCCCTCAATGCAAAGTCTCTAGACGCAAATATTGGTGTGAGAGCTAATTCAATCAAGGAAACACTGCATGTTGGTGAAGGGCATATTGAAGAAGGATCAGCCGAGTGGTTCTTGTGGGAGAACAACTCCATTTGGCTCACTAACTTCACACACCATCAGGCTTCCAAGCAACTCTCAAGGAAACTCAGTTTTCACACTCTATGCTTAGTGCCCTTTGAGTGCATTATCTAGGAATGAACCTGGTAGAGCATCCCACACAAACGAATGCTCCACATTCGGGTTTCGCATGCCACCAACTCCACATTCACAGGCAACTTCAGCGCCACAGCCGTTTTCAGATAGCCCTCAATGCAAAGGCTCTAGACGCAAATATTGGTGTGAGAGCTAATTCAATCAAGGAAACACTGCATGTTGGTGAAGGGCATATTGAAGAAGGATCAGCCGAGTGGTTCTTGTGGGAGAACAACTCCATTTGGCTCACTAACTTCACACACCATCAGGCTTCCAAGCAGCTCTCAAGGAAACTCAGTTTTCACACTCTATGCTTAGTGCCCTTTGAGTGCATTATCTAGGAATGAACCTGGTAGAGCATCCCACACAAACGAATGCTCCACATTCGGGTTTCGCATGCCACCAACTCCACATTCACAGGCAACTTCAGCGCCACAGCCGTTTTCAGATAGCCCTCAATGCAAAGGCTCTAGACGCAAATATTGGTGTGAGAGCTAATTCAATCAAGGAAACACTGCATGTTGGTGAAGGGCATATTGAAGAAGGATCAGCCGAGTGGTTCTTGTGGGAGAACAACTCCATTTGGCTCACTAACTTCACACACCATCAGGCTTCCAAGCAGCTCTCAAGGAAACTCAGTTTTCACACTCTATGCTTACTGCTCTTTGTGTGCCTAGGACTGAAATGAAGCTTGGTCAGCATCCCACACAAACGGATGCTCCACATGCGGGTTTCACATGCCACCAACTCCACATTCACAGGCAACTTCAGCGCCACAGCCGTTTTCAGATAGCCCTCAATGCAAAGGCTCTAGACGCAAATATTGGTGTGAGAGCTAATTCAATCAAGGAAACACTGCATGTTGGTGAAGCGCATATTGAAGAAGGATCAGCCGAGTGGTTCTTGTGGGAGAACAACTCCATTTGGCTCACTAACTTCACACACCATCAGGCTTCCAAGCAGCTCTCAAGGAAACTCAGTTTTCACACTCTATGCTTAGTGCCCTTTGAGTGCATTATCTAGGAATGAACCTGGTAGAGCATCCCACACAAACGAATGCTCCACATGCGGGTTTCACATGCCACCAACTCCACATTCACAGGCAACTTCAGCGCCACAGCCGTTTTGAGATAGCCCTCAATGCAAAGGCTCTAGACGCAAATATTGGTGTGAGAGCTAATTCAATCAAGGAAACACTGCATGTTGGTGAAGGGCATATTGAAGAAGGATCAGCCGAGTGGTTCTTGTGGGAGAACAACTCCATTTGGCTCACTAACTTCACACACCATCAGGCTTCCAAGCAGCTCTCAAGGAAACTCAGTTTTCACACTCTATGCTTAGTGCTCTTTGTGTGCCTAGGACTGAAATGAAGCTTGGTCAGCATCCCACACAAACGAATGCTCCACATGCGGGTTTCACATGCCAACAACTCCACATTCACAGGCAACTTCAGCGCCACAGCCGTTTTCAGATAGCCCTGAATGCAAAGGCTCTAGACGCAAATATTGGTGTGAGAGCTAATTCAATCAAGGAAACACTGCATGTTGGTGAAGGGCATATTGAAGAAGGATCAGCCGAGTGGTTCTTGTGGGAGAACAACTCCATTTGGCTCACTAACTTCACACACCATCAGGCTTCCAAGCAGCTCTCAAGGAAACTCAGTTTTCACATTCTATGCTTAGTGCTCTTTGTGTGCCTAGGACTGAAATGAAGCTTGGTCAGCATCCCACACAAACGGATGCTCCACATGCGGGTTTCACATGCCACCAACTCCACATTCACAGGCAACTTCAGCGCCACAGCCGTTTTCAGATAGCCCTCAATGCAAAGTCTCTAGACGCAAATATTGGTGTGAGAGCTAATTCAATCAAGGAAACACTGCATGTTGGTGAAGGGCATATTGAAGAAGGATCAGCCGAGTGGTTCTTGTGGGAGAACAACTCCATTTGGCTCACTAACTTCACACACCATCAGGCTTCCAAGCAACTCTCAAGGAAACTCAGTTTTCACACTCTATGCTTAGTGCCCTTTGAGTGCATTATCTAGGAATGAACCTGGTAGAGCATCCCACACAAACGAATGCTCCACATTCGGGTTTCGCATGCCACCAACTCCACATTCACAGGCAACTTCAGCGCCACAGCCGTTTTCAGATAGCCCTCAATGCAAAGGCTCTAGACGCAAATATTGGTGTGAGAGCTAATTCAATCAAGGAAACACTGCATGTTGGTGAAGGGCATATTGAAGAAGGATCAGCCGAGTGGTTCTTGTGGGAGAACAACTCCATTTGGCTCACTAACTTCACACACCATCAGGCTTCCAAGCAGCTCTCAAGGAAACTCAGTTTTCACACTCTATGCTTACTGCTCTTTGTGTGCCTAGGACTGAAATGAAGCTTGGTCAGCATCCCACACAAACGGATGCTCCACATGCGGGTTTCACATGCCACCAACTCCACATTCACAGGCAACTTCAGCGCCACAGCCGTTTTCAGATAGCCCTCAATGCAAAGGCTCTAGACCCAAATATTGGTGTGAGAGCTAATTCAATCAAGGAAACACTGCATGTTGGTGAAGGGCATATTGAAGAAGGATCAGCCGAGTGGTTCTTGTGGGAGAACAACTCCATTTGGCTCACTAACTTCACACACCATCAGGCTTCCAAGCAGCTCTCAAGGAAACTCAGTTTTCACACTCTATGCTTAGTGCCCTTTGAGTGCATTATCTAGGAATGAACCTGGTAGAGCATCCCACACAAACGAATGCTCCACATTCGGGTTTCACATGCCACCAACTCCACATTCACAGGCAACTTCAGCGCCACAGCCGTTTTCAGATAGCCCTCAATGCAAAGGCTCTAGACGCAAATATTGGTGTGAGAGCTAATTCAATCAAGGAAACACTGCATGTTGGTGAAGGGCATATTGAAGAAGGATCAGCCGAGTGGTTCTTGTGGGAGAACAACTCCATTTGGCTCACTAACTTCACACACCATCAGGCTTCCAAGCAGCTCTCAAGGAAACTCAGTTTTCACACTCTATGCTTACTGCTCTTTGTGTGCCTAGGACTGAAATGAAGCTTGGTCAGCATCCCACACAAACGGATGCTCCACATGCGGGTTTCACATGCCACCAACTCCACATTCACAGGCAACTTCAGCGCCACAGCCGTTTTCAGATAGCCCTCAATGCAAAGGCTCTAGACGCAAATATTGGTGTGAGAGCTAATTCAATCAAGGAAACACTGCATGTTGGTGAAGGGCATATTGAAGAAGGATCAGCCGAGTGGTTCTTGTGGGAGAACAACTCCATTTGGATCACTAACTTCACACACCATCAGGCTTCCAAGCAGCTCTCAAGGAAACTCAGTTTTCACACTCTATGCTTAGTGCCCTTTGAGTGCATTATCTAGGAATGAACCTGGTAGAGCATCCCACACAAACGAATGCTCCACATGCGGGTTTCACATGCCACCAACTCCACATTCACAGGCAACTTCAGCGCCACAGCCGTTTTCAGATAGCCCTCAATGCAAAGGCTCTAGACGCAAATATTGGTGTGAGAGCTAATTCAATCAAGGAAACACTGCATGTTGGTGAAGCGCATATTGAAGAAGGATCAGCCGAGTGGTTCTTGTGGGAGAACAACTCCATTTGGCTCACTAACTTCACACACCATCAGGCTTCCAAGCAGCTCTCAAGGAAACTCAGTTTTCACACTCTATGCTTAGTGCCCTTTGAGTGCATTATCTAGGAATGAACCTGGTAGAGCATCCCACACAAACGAATGCTCCACATGCGGGTTTCACATGCCACCAACTCCACATTCACAGGCAACTTCAGCGCCACAGCCGTTTTCAGATAGCCCTCAATGCAAAGGCTCTAGACGCAAATATTGGTGTGAGAGCTAATTCAATCAAGGAAACACTGCATGTTGGTGAAGGGCATATTGAAGAAGGATCAGCCGAGTGGTTCTTGTGTGAGAACAACTCCATTTGGCTCACTAACTTCACACACCATCAGGCTTCCAAGCAGCTCTCAAGGAAACTCAGTTTTCACACTCTATGCTTAGTGCCCTTTGAGTGCATTATGTAGGAATGAACCTGGTAGAGCATCCCACACAAACGAATGCTCCACATGCGGGTTTCACATGCCACCAACTCCACATTCACAGGCAACTTCAGCGCCACAGCCGTTTTCAGATAGCCCTCAATGCAAAGGCTCTAGACGCAAATATTGGTGTGAGAGCTAATTCAATCAAGGAAACACTGCATGTTGGGGAAGGGCATATTGAAGAAGGATCAGCCGAGTGGTTCTTGTGGTAGAACAACTCCATTTGGCTCACTAACTTCACACACCATCAGGCTTCCAAGCAGCTCTCAAGGAAACTCAGTTTTCACACTCTATGCTTAGTGCTCTTTGTGTGCCTAGGACTGAAATGAAGCTTGGTCAGCATCCCACACAAACGGATGCTCCACATGCGGGTTTCACATGCCACCAACTCCACATTCACAGGCAACTTCAGCGCCACAGCCGTTTTCAGATAGCCCTCAATGCAAAGGCTCTAGACGCAAATATTGGTGTGAGAGCTAATTCAATCAAGGAAACACTGCATGTTGGTGAAGGGCATATTGAAGAAGGATCAGCCGAGTGGTTCTTGTGTGAGAACAACTCCATTTGGCTCACTAACTTCACACACCATCAGGCTTCCAAGCAGCTCTCAAGGAAACTCAGTTTTCACACTCTATGCTCAGCGCACTTTGAGTGCATTATCTAGGAATGAACCTGGTAGAGCATCCCACACAAACGAATGCTCCACATGCGGGTTTCACATGCCACCAACTCCACATTCACAGGCAACTTCAGCGCCACAGCCGTTTTCAGATAGCCCTCAATGCAAAGGCTCTAGACGCAAATATTGGTGTGAGAGCTAATTCAATCAAGGAAACACTGCATGTTGGTGAAGGGCATATTGAAGAAGGATCAGCCGAGTGGTTCTTGTGGGAGAACAACTCCATTTGGCTCACTAACTTCACACACCATCAGGCTTCCAAGCAGCTCTCAAGCAAACTCAGTTTTCACACTCTATGCTTAGTGCTCTTTGTGTGCCTAGGACTGAAATGAAGCTTGGTCAGCATCCCACACAAACGGATGCTCCACATGCGGGTTTCACATGCCACCAACTCCACATTCACAGGCAACTTCAGCGCCACAGCCGTTTTCAGATAGCCCTCAATGCAAAGGCTCTAGACGCAAATATTGGTGTGAGAGCTAATTCAATCAAGGAAACACTGCATGTTGGTGAAGGGCATATTGAAGAAGGATCAGCCGAGTGGTTCTTGTGGGAGAACAACTCCATTTGGCTCACTAACTTCACACACCATCAGGCTTCCAAGCAGCTCTCAAGGAAACTCAGTTTTCACACTCTATGTTTAGTGCCCTTTGAGTGCATTATCTAGGAATGAACCTGGTAGAGCATCCCACACAAACGAATGCTCCACATGCGGGTTTCACATGCCACCAACTCCACATTCACAGGCAACTTCAGCGCCACAGCCGTTTTGAGATAGCCCTCAATGCAAAGGCTCTAGACGCAAATATTGGTGTGAGAGCTAATTCAATCAAGGAAACACTGCATGTTGGTGAAGGGCATATTGAAGAAGGATCAGCCCACTGGTTCTTGTGGGAGAACAACTCCATTTGGCTCACTAACTTCACACACCATCAGGCTTCCAAGCAGCTCTCAAGGAAACTCAGTTTTCACACTCTATGTTTAGTGCCCTTTGAGTGCATTATCTAGGAATGAACCTGGTAGAGCATCCCACACAAACGAATGCTCCACATGCGGGTTTCACATGCCACCAACTCCACATTCACAGGCAACTTCAGCGCCACAGCCGTTTTCAGATGGCCCTCAATGCAAAGGCTCTAGACGCAAATATTGGTGTGAGAGCTAATTCAATCAAGGAAACACTGCATGTTGGTGAAGGGCATATTGAAGAAGGATCAGCTGAGTGGTTCTTGTGGGAGAACAACTCCATTTGGCTTACTAACTTCACACACCATCAGGCTTCCAAGCAGCTCTCAAGGAAACTCAGTTTTCACACTCTATGCTTAGTGCTCTTTGTGTGCCTAGGACTGAAATGAATCTTGGTAGAGCATCCCACACAAACGGATGCTCCACATGCGGGTTTCACATGCCACCAACTCCACATTCACAGGCAACTTCAGCGCCACAGCCGTTTTCAGATAGCCCTCAATGCAAAGGCTCTAGAAGCAAATATTGGTGTGAGAGCTAATTCAATCAAGGAAACACTGCATGTTGGTGAAGGGCATATTGAAGAAGGATCAGCCGAGTGGTTCTTGTGGAAGAACAACTCCATTTGGCTCACTAACTTCACACACCATCAGGCTTCCAAGCAGCTCTCAAGCAAACTCAGTTTTCACACTCTATGCTTAGTGCCCTTTGTATGCCTAGGACTGAAATGAACCTGGTAGAGCATCCCACACAAACGAATGCTCAACATGCGGGTTTCACATGCCACCAACTCCACATTCACAGGCAACTTCAGCGCCACAGCCGTTTTCAGATAGCCCTCAATGCAAAGGCTCTAGACGCAAATATTGGTGTGAGAGCTAATTCAATCAAGGAAACACTGCATGTTGGTGAAGGGCATATTGAAGAAGGATCAGCCGAGTGGTTCTTGTGGGAGAACAACTCCATTTGGCTCACTAACTTCACACACCATCAGGCTTCCAAGCAGCTCTCAAGGAAACTCAGTTTTCACACTCTATGCTTAGTGCCCTTTGTGTGCCTAGGACTGAAATGAAGCTTGGTCAGCATCCCACACAAACGGATGCTTCACATGCGGGTTTCACATGCCACCAACTCCACATTCACAGGCAACTTCAGCGCCACAGCCGTTTTCAGATAGCCCTCAATGCAAACGCTCTAGACGCAAATATTGGTGTGAGAGCTAATTCAATCAAGGAAACACTGCATGTTGGTGAAGGGCATATTGAAGAAGGATCAGCCGAGTGGTTCTTGTGGGAGAACAACTCCATTTGGCTCACTAACTTCACACACCATCAGGCTTCCAAGCAGCTCTCAAGGAAACTCAGTTTTCACAATCTATGCTTAGTGCCCTTTGAGTGCATTATCTAGGAATGAACCTGGTAGAGCATCCCACACAAACGAATGCTCCACATTCAGGTTTCACATGCCACCAACTCCACATTCACAGGCAACTTCAGCGCCACAGCCGTTTTGAGATAGCCCTCAATGCAAAGGCTCTAGACCCAAATATTGGTGTGAGAGCTAATTCAATCAAGGAAACACTGCATGTTGGTGAAGGGCATATTGAAGAAGGATCAGCCGAGTGGTTCTTGTGGGAGAACAACTCCATTTGGCTCACTAACTTCACACACCATCAGGCTTCCAAGCAGCTCTCAAGGAAACTCAGTTTTCACACTCTATGCTTAGTGCCCTTTGAGTGCATTATCTAGGAATGAACCTGGTAGAGCATCCCACACAAACGAATGCTCCACATGCGGGTTTCACATGCCACCAACTCCACATTCACAGGCAACTTCAGCGCCACAGCCGTTTTCAGATAGCCCTCAATGCAAAGGCTCTAGACGCAAATATTGGTGTGAGAGCTAATTCAATCAAGGAAACACTGCATGTTGGTGAAGGGCATATTGAAGAAGGATCAGCCGACTGGTTCTTGTGGGAGAACAACTCCATTTGGCTCACTAACTTCACACACCATCAGGCTTCCAAGCAGCTCTCAAGGAAACTCAGTTTTCACACTCTATGCCTAGTGCCCTTTGTGTGCCTAGGACTGAAAAGAACCTGGTAGAGCATCCCACACAAACGAATGCTCCACATGCGGGTTTCACATGCCACCAACTCTACATTCACAGGCAACTTCAGCGCCACAGCCGTTTTCAGATAGCCCTCAATGCAAAGGCTCTAGACGCAAATATTGGTGTGAGAGCTAATTCCATCAAGGAAACACTGCATGTTGGTGAAGCGCATATTGAAGAAGGATCAGCCGAGTGGTTCTTGTGGGAGAACAACTCCATTTGGCTAACTAACTTCACACACCATCAGGCTTCCAAGCAGCTCTCAAGGAAACTCAGTTTTCACACTCTATGCTTAGTGCCCTTTGAGTGCATTATCTAGGAATGAACCTGGTAGAGCATCCCACACAAACGAATGCTCCACATGCGGGTTTCACATGCCACCAACTCCACATTCACAGGCAACTTCAGCGCCACAGCCGTTTTCAGATAGCCCTCAATGCAAAGGCTCTAGACGCAAATATTGGTGTGAGAGCTAATTCAATCAAGGAAACACTGCATGTTGGTGAAGGGCATATTGAAGAAGGATCAGCCGAGTGGTTCTTGTGGAAGAACAACTCCATTTGGCTCACTAACTTCACACACCATCAGGCTTCCAAGCAGCTCTCAAGGAAACTCAGTTTTCACACTCTATGCTTAGTGCCCTTTGTATGGCTAGGACTGAAATGAACCTGGTAGAGCATCCCACACAAACGAATGCTCCACATGCGGGTTTCACATGCCACCAACTCCACATTCACAGGCAACTTCAGCGCCACAGCCGTTTTCAGATAGCCCTCAATGCAAACGCTCTAGACGCAAATATTGGTGTGAGAGCTAATTCAATCAAGGAAACACTGCATGTTGGTGAAGGGCATATTGAAGAAGGATCAGCCGAGTGGTTCTTGTGGGAGAACAACTCCATTTGGCTCACTAACTTCACACACCATCAGGCTTCCAAGCAGCTCTCAAGGAAACTCAGTTTTCACAATCTATGCTTAGTGCCCTTTGAGTGCATTATCTAGGAATGAACCTGGTAGAGCATCCCACACAAACGAATGCTCCACATTCAGGTTTCACATGCCACCAACTCCACATTCACAGGCAACTTCAGCGCCACAGCCGTTTTGAGATAGCCCTCAATGCAAAGGCTCTAGACCCAAATATTGGTGTGAGAGCTAATTCAATCAAGGAAACACTGCATGTTGGTGAAGGGCATATTGAAGAAGGATCAGCCGAGTGGTTCTTGTGGGAGAACAACTCCATTTGGCTCACTAACTTCACACACCATCAGGCTTCCAAGCAGCTCTCAAGGAAACTCAGTTTTCACACTCTATGCTTAGTGCCCTTTGAGTGCATTATCTAGGAATGAACCTGGTAGAGCATCCCACACAAACGAATGCTCCACATGCGGGTTTCACATGCCACCAACTCCACATTCACAGGCAACTTCAGCGCCACAGCCGTTTTCAGATAGCCCTCAATGCAAAGGCTCTAGACGCAAATATTGGTGTGAGAGCTAATTCAATCAAGGAAACACTGCATGTTGGTGAAGGGCATATTGAAGAAGGATCAGCCGACTGGTTCTTGTGGGAGAACAACTCCATTTGGCTCACTAACTTCACACACCATCAGGCTTCCAAGCAGCTCTCAAGGAAACTCAGTTTTCACACTCTATGCCTAGTGCCCTTTGTGTGCCTAGGACTGAAAAGAACCTGGTAGAGCATCCCACACAAACGAATGCTCCACATGCGGGTTTCACATGCCACCAACTCTACATTCACAGGCAACTTCAGCGCCACAGCCGTTTTCAGATAGCCCTCAATGCAAAGGCTCTAGACGCAAATATTGGTGTGAGAGCTAATTCCATCAAGGAAACACTGCATGTTGGTGAAGCGCATATTGAAGAAGGATCAGCCGAGTGGTTCTTGTGGGAGAACAACTCCATTTGGCTAACTAACTTCACACACCATCAGGCTTCCAAGCAGCTCTCAAGGAAACTCAGTTTTCACACTCTATGCTTAGTGCCCTTTGAGTGCATTATCTAGGAATGAACCTGGTAGAGCATCCCACACTAACGAATGCTCCACATGCGGGTTTCACATGCCACCAACTCCACATTCACAGGCAACTTCAGCGCCACAGCCGTTTTCAGATAGCCCTCAATGCAAAGGCTCTAGACGCAAATATTGGTGTGAGAGCTAATTCAATCAAGGAAACACTGCATGTTGGTGAAGGGCATATTGAAGAAGGATCAGCCGAGTGGTTCTTGTGGAAGAACAACTCCATTTGGCTCACTAACTTCACACACCATCAGGCTTCCAAGCAGCTCTCAAGGAAACTCAGTTTTCACACTCTATGCTTAGTGCCCTTTGTATGGCTAGGACTGAAATGAACCTGGTAGAGCATCCCACACAAACGAATGCTCCACATGCGGGTTTCACATGCCACCAACTCCACATTCACAGGCAACTTCAGCGCCACAGCCGTTTTCAGATAGCCCTCAATGCAAACGCTCTAGACGCAAATATTGGTGTGAGAGCTAATTCAATCAAGGAAACACTGCATGTTGGTGAAGGGCATATTGAAGAAGGATCAGCCGAGTGGTTCTTGTGGGAGAACAACTCCATTTGGCTCACTAACTTCACACACCATCAGGCTTCCAAGCAGCTCTCAAGGAAACTCAGTTTTCACAATCTATGCTTAGTGCCCTTTGAGTGCATTATCTAGGAATGAACCTGGTAGAGCATCCCACACAAACGAATGCTCCACATTCAGGTTTCACATGCCACCAACTCCACATTCACAGGCAACTTCAGCGCCACAGCCGTTTTGAGATAGCCCTCAATGCAAAGGCTCTAGACCCAAATATTGGTGTGAGAGCTAATTCAATCAAGGAAACACTGCATGTTGGTGAAGGGCATATTGAAGAAGGATCAGCCGAGTGGTTCTTGTGGGAGAACAACTCCATTTGGCTCACTAACTTCACACACCATCAGGCTTCCAAGCAGCTCTCAAGGAAACTCAGTTTTCACACTCTATGCTTAGTGCCCTTTGAGTGCATTATCTAGGAATGAACCTGGTAGAGCATCCCACACAAACGAATGCTCCACATGCGGGTTTCACATGCCACCAACTCCACATTCACAGGCAACTTCAGCGCCACAGCCGTTTTCAGATAGCCCTCAATGCAAAGGCTCTAGACGCAAATATTGGTGTGAGAGCTAATTCAATCAAGGAAACACTGCATGTTGGTGAAGGGCATATTGAAGAAGGATCAGCCGACTGGTTCTTGTGGGAGAACAACTCCATTTGGCTCACTAACTTCACACACCATCAGGCTTCCAAGCAGCTCTCAAGGAAACTCAGTTTTCACACTCTATGCCTAGTGCCCTTTGTGTGCCTAGGACTGAAAAGAACCTGGTAGAGCATCCCACACAAACGAATGCTCCACATGCGGGTTTCACATGCCACCAACTCTACATTCACAGGCAACTTCAGCGCCACAGCCGTTTTCAGATAGCCCTCAATGCAAAGGCTCTAGACGCAAATATTGGTGTGAGAGCTAATTCCATCAAGGAAACACTGCATGTTGGTGAAGCGCATATTGAAGAAGGATCAGCCGAGTGGTTCTTGTGGGAGAACAACTCCATTTGGCTAACTAACTTCACACACCATCAGGCTTCCAAGCAGCTCTCAAGGAAACTCAGTTTTCACACTCTATGCTTAGTGCCCTTTGAGTGCATTATCTAGGAATGAACCTGGTAGAGCATCCCACACAAACGAATGCTCCACATGCGGGTTTCACATGCCACCAACTCCACATTCACAGGCAACTTCAGCGCCACAGCCGTTTTCAGATAGCCCTCAATGCAAAGGCTCTAGACGCAAATATTGGTGTGAGAGCTAATTCAATCAAGGAAACACTGCATGTTGGTGAAGGGCATATTGAAGAAGGATCAGCCGAGTGGTTCTTGTGTGAGAACAACTCCATTTGGATCACTAACTTCACACACCATCAGGCTTTCAAGCAGCTCTCAAGGAAACTCAGTTTTCACACTCTATGCTTAGTGCCCTTTGTATGGCTAGGACTGAAATGAACCTGGTAGAGCATCCCACACAAACGAATGCTCCACATGCGGGTTTCACATGCCACCAACTCCACATTCACAGGCAACTTCAGCGCCACAGCCGTTTCAGATAGCCCTCAATGCAAAGGCTCTAGACGCAAATATTGGTGTGAGAGCTAATTCAATCAAGGAAACACTGCATGTTGGTGAAGGGCATATTGAAGAAGGATCAGCCGAGTGTTCTTGTGGAAGAACAACTCCATTTGGCTCACTAACTTCACACACCATCAGGCTTCCAAGCAGCTCTCAAGGAAACTCAGTTTTCACACTCTATGCTTAGTGCCCTTTGTATGGCTAGGACTGAAATGAACCTGGTAGAGCATCCCACACAAACGAATGCTCCACATGCGGGTTTCACATGCCACCAACTCCACATTCACAGGCAACTTCAGTGCCACAGCCGTTTTCAGATAGCCCTCAATGCAAAGGCTCTAGACGCAAATATTGGTGTGAGAGCTAATTCAATCAAGGAAACACTGCATGTTGGTGAATGGCATATTGAAGAAGGATCAGCCGAGTGGTTCTTGTGGAAGAACAACTCCATTTGGCTCACTAACTTCACACACCATCAAGCTTCCAAGCAGCTCTCAAGGAAACTCAGTTTTCACACTCTATGCTTAGTGCCCTTTGTATGGCCAGGACTGAAATGAACCTGGTAGAGCATCCCACACAAACGAATGCTCCACATGCGGGTTTCACATGCCACCAACTCCACATTCACAGGCAACTTCAGCGCCACAGCCATTTTCAGATAGCCCTCAATGCAAAGGCTCTAGACGCAAATATTGGTGTGAGAGCTAATTCAATCAAGGAAACACTGCATGTTGGTGAAGGGCATATTGAAGAAGGATCAGCCGAGTGGTTCTTGTGGGAGAACAACTCCATTTGGCTCACTAACTTCACACACCATCAGGCTTCCAAGCAGCTCTCAAGGAAACTCAGTTTTCACACTCTATGCTTAGTGCCCTTTGTGTGCCTAGGACTGAAATGAAGCTTGGTCAGCATCCCACACAAACGGATGCTCCACATGCGGGTTTCACATGCCACCAACTCCACATTCACAGGCAACTCAGCGCCACAGCCGTTTTCAGATAGCCCTCAATGCAAAGGCTCTAGACGCAAATATTGGTGTGAGAGCTAATTCAATCAAGGAAACACTGCATGTTGGTGAAGGGCATATTGAAGAAGGATCAGCCGAGTGGTTCTTGTGGGAGAACAACTCCATTTGGCTCACTAACTTCACACACCATCAGGCTTCCAAGCAGCTCTCAAGGAAACTCAGTTTTCACACTCTATGTTTAGTGCTCTTTGTGTGCCTAGGACTGAAATAAAACTTGGTCAGCATCCCACAAAAACTGATCCACATGTGGGTTTCACATGCCACTAACTCCACATTCACAGGCAACTTCAGCGCCACAGCCGTTTTCAGATAGCCCTCAATGCAAAGGCTCTAGACGCAAATATTGGTGTGAGAGCTAATTCAATCAAGGAAACACTGCATGTTGGTGAAGGGCATATTGAAGAAGGATCAGCCGAGTGGTTCTTGTGGGAGAACAACTCCATTTGGCTCACTAACTTCACACACCATCAGGCTTCCAAGCAGCTCTCAAGGAAACTCAGTTTTCACACTCTATGTTTAGTGCCCTTTGAGTGCATTATCTAGGAATGAACCTGGTAGAGCATCCCACACAAACGAATGCTCCACATTCGGGTTTCACATGCCACCAACTCCACATTCACAGGCAACTTCAGCGCCACAGCCGTTTTCAGATAGCCCTCAATGCAAAGGCTCTAGACGCAAATATTGGTGTGAGAGCTAATTCAATCAAGGAAACACTGCATGTTGGTGAAGGGCATATTGAAGAAGGATCAGCCGAGTGGTTCTTGTGGGAGAACAACTCCATTTGGCTCACTAACTTCACACACCATCAGACTTCCAAGCAGCTCTCAAGGAAACTCAGTTTTCACACTCTATGCTTAGTGCTCTTTGTGTGCCTAGGACTGAAATGAACCTGGTAGAGCATCCCACACAAACGAATGCTCCACATGCGGGTTTCACATGCCACCAACTCCACATTCACAGGCAACTTCAGCACCACAGCCGTTTTCAGATAGCCCTCAATGCAAAGGCTCTAGACGCAAATATTGGTGTGAGAGCTAATTCAATCAAGGAAACACTGCATGTTGGTGAAGGGCATATTGAAGAAGGATCAGCCGACTGGTTCTTGTGGGAGAACAACTCCATTTGCCTCACTAACTTCACACACCATCAGGCTTCCAAGCAGCTCTCAAGGAAACTCAGTTTTCACACTCTATGTTTAGTGCCCTTTGAGTGCATTATGTAGGAATGAACCTGGTAGAGCATCCCACACAAACGAATGCTCCACATGCGGGTTTCACATGCCACCAACTCCACATTCACAGGCAACTTCAGCGCCACAGCCGTTTTCAGATGGCCCTCAATGCAAAGGCTCTAGACGCAAATATTGGTGTGAGAGCTAATTCAATCAAGGAAACACTGCATGTTGGTGAAAGGCATATTGAAGAAGGATCAGCTGAGTGGTTCTTGTGGAGAACAACTCCATTTGGCTTACTAACTTCACAGACCATCAGGCTTCCAAGCAGCTCTCAAGGAAACTCAGTTTTCACACTCTATGCTTAGTGCTCTTTGTGTGCCTAGGACTGAAATGAAGCTTGGTAGAGCATCCCACACAAACGGATGCTCCACATGCGGGTTTCACATGCCACCAACTCCACATTCACAGGCAACTTCAGCGCCACAGCCGTTTTCAGATAGCCCTCAATGCAAAGGCTCTAGACGCAAATATTGGTGTGAGAGCTAATTCAATCAAGGAAACACTGCATGTTGGTGAAGGGCATATTGAAGAAGGATCAGCCGAGTGGTTCTTGTGGAAGAACAACTCCATTTGGATCACTAACTTCACACACCATCAGGCTTCCAAGCAGCTCTCAAGGAAACTCAGTTTTCACACTCTATGCTTAGTGCCCTTTGTATGGCCAGGACTGAAATGAACCTGGTAGAGCATCCCACACAAACGAATGCTCCACATGCGGGTTTCACATGCCACCAACTCCACATTCACAGGCAACTTCAGCGCCACAGCCGTTTTCAGATAGCCCTCAATGCAAAGGCTCTAGACGCAAATATTGGTGTGAGAGCTAATTCAATCAAGGAAACACTGCATGTTGGTGAAGGGCATATTGAAGAAGGATCAGCCGAGTGGTTCTTGTGGGAGAACAACTCCATTTGGCTCACTAACTTCACACACCATCAGGCTTCCAAGCAGCTCTCAAGGAAACTCAGTTTTCACACTCTATGTTTAGTGCCCTTTGAGTGCATTATGTAGGAATGAACCTGGTAGAGCATCCCACACAAACGAATGCTCCACATGCGGGTTTCACATGCCACCAACTCCACATTCACAGGCAACTTCAGCGCCACAGCCGTTTTCAGATAGCCCTCAATGCAAAGGCTCTAGACGCAAATATTGGTGTGAGAGCTAATTCAATCAAGGAAACACTGCATGTTGGTGAAGGGCATATTGAAGAAGGATCAGCCGAGTGGTTCTTGTGGGAGAACAACTCCATTTGGCTCACTAACTTCACACACCATCAGGCTTCCAAGCAGCTCTCAAGGAAACTCAGTTTTCACACTCTATGCTTAGTGCCCTTTGTGAGCCTAGGACTGAAATGAAGCATGGTCAGCATCCCACACAAACGGATGCTCCACATGCGGGTTTCACATGCCACCAACTCCACATTCACAGGCAACTTCAGCGCCACAGCCGTTTTCAGATAGCCCTCAATGCAAAGGCTCTAGACGCAAATATTGGTGTGAGAGCTAATTCAATCAAGGAAACACTGCATGTTGGTGAAGGGCATATTGAAGAAGGATCAGCCGAGTGGTTCTTGTGGGAGAACAACTCCATTTCGCTCACTAACTTCACACACCATCAGGCTTCCAAGCAGCTCTCAAGGAAACTCAGTTTTCACACTCTATGCTTAGTGCCCTTTGTGTGCCTAGGACTGAAATGAAGCTTGGTCAGCATCCCACACAAACGGATGCTCCACATGCGGGTTTCACATGCCACCAACTCCACATTCACAGGCAACTTCAGCGCCACAGCCGTTTTCAGATAGCCCTCAATGCAAAGGCTCTAGACGCAAATATTGGTGTGAGAGCTAATTCAATCAAGGAAACACTGCATGTTGGTGAAGGGCATATTGAAGAAGGATCAGCCGAGTGGTTCTTGTGGGAGAACAACTCCATTTGGCTCACTAACTTCACACACCATCAGGCTTCCAAGCAGCTCTCAAGGAAACTCAGTTTTCACACTCTATGCTTAGTGCCAGTTTAGTGCATTATCTGGGAATGAACCTGGTAGAGCATCCCACACAAACGAATGCTCCACATACGGGTTTCACATGCCACCAACTCCACATTCACAGGCAACTTCAGCGCCACAGCCGTTTTCAGATGGCCCTCAATGCAAAGGCTCTAGACGCAAATATTGGTGTGAGAGCTAATTCCATAAAGGAAACACTGCATGTTGGTGAAGGGCATATTGAAGAAGGATCAGCTGAGTGGTTCTTGTGGGAGAACAACTCCATTTGGCTAACTAACTTCACACACCATCAGGCTTCCAAGCAGCTCTCAAGGAAACTCAGTTTTCACACTCTATGCTTAGTTTTCTTTGTGTGCCTAGGACTGAAATGAAGCTTGGTGAGCATCCCACACAAACGGATGCTCCACATGCGGGTTTCACATGCCACCAACTCCACATTCACAGGCAACTTCAGCGCCACAGCCGTTTTCAGATAGCCCTCAATGCAAAGGCTCTAGACGCAAATATTGGTGTGAGAGCTAATTCAATCAAGGAAACACTGCATGTTGGTGAAGGGCATATTGAAGAAGGATCAGCCGAGTGGTTCTTGTGGGAGAACAACTCCATTTGGCTCACTAACTTCACACACCATCAGGCTTCCAAGCAGCTCTCAAGGAAACTCAGTTTTCACACTCTATGCTTAGTGCCCTTTGTATGGCTAGGACTGAAATGAACCTGGTAGAGCATCCCACACAAACGAATGCTCCACATGCGGGTTTCACATGCCACCAACTCCACATTCACAGGCAACTTCAGTGCCACAGCCGTTTTCAGATAGCCCTCAATGCAAAGGCTCTAGACGCAAATATTGGTGTGAGAGCTAATTCAATCAAGGAAACACTGCATGTTGGTGAAGGGCATATTGAAGAAGGATCAGCCGAGTGGTTCTTGTGGAAGAACAACTCCATTTGGCTCACTAACTTCACACACCATCAGGCTTCCAAGCAGCTCTCAAGGAAACTCAGTTTTCACACTCTATGCTTAGTGCCCTTTGAGTGCATTATCTAGGAATGAACCTGGTAGAGCATCCCACACAAACGAATGCTCCACATGCGGGTTTCACATGCCACCAACTCCACATTCACAGGCAACTTCAGCGCCACTGCCGTTTTCAGATAGCCCTCAATGCAAAGGCTCTAGACGCAAATATTGGTGTGAGAGCTAATTCAATCAAGGAAACACTGCATGTTGGTGAAGGGCATATTGAAGAAGGATCAGACGAGTGGTTCTTGTGGGAGAACAACTCCATTTGGCTTACTAACTTGACACACCATCAGGCTTCCAAGCAGCTCTCAAGGAAACTCAGTTTTCACACTCTATGCTTAGTGCCCTTTGTATGGCTAGGACTGAAATGAACCTGGTAGAGCATCCCACACAAACGAATGCTCCACATGCGGGTTTCACATGCCACCAACTCCACATTCACAGGCAACTTCAGCGCCACAGCCGTTTTCAGATAGCCCTCAATGCAAAGGCTCTAGACGCAAATATTGGTGTGAGAGCTAATTCAATCAAGGAAACACTGCATGTTGGTGAAGGGCATATTGAAGAAGGATCAGCCGAGTGGTTCTTGTGGGAGAACAACTCCATTTGGCTCACTAACTTCACACACCATCAGGCTTCCAAGCAGCTTTCAAGGAAACTCAGTTTTCACACTCTATGCTTAGTGCCCTTTGTGTGCCTAGGACTGAAATGAAGCTTGGTCAGCATCCCACACAAACGGATGCTCCACATGCGGGTTTCACATGCCACCAACTCCACATTCACAGGCAACTTCAGCGCCACAGCCGTTTTCAGACGGCCCTCAATGCAAAGGCTCTAGACGCAAATATTGGTGTGAGAGCTAATTCAATCAAGGAAACACTGCATGTTGGTGAAGGGCATATTGAAGAAGGATCAGCTGAGTGGTTCTTGTGGGAGAACAACTCCATTTGGCTAACTAACTTCACACACCATCAGGCTTCCAAGCAGCTCTCAAGCAAACTCAGTTTTCACACTCTATGCTTAGTGCCCTTTGAGTGCATTATCTAGGAATGAACCTGGTAGAGCATCCCACACAAACGAATGCTCCACATGCGGGTTTCACATGCCACCAACTCCACATTCACAGGCAACTTCAGCGCCACAGCCGTTTTCAGATAGCCCTCAATGCAAAGGCTCTAGACGCAAATATTGGTGTGAGAGCTAATTCAATCAAGGAAACACTGCATGTTGGTGAAGGGCATATTGAAGAAGGATCAGCCGAGTGGTTCTTGTGTGAGAACAACTCCATTTGGCTCACTAACTTCACACACCATCAGGCTTCCAAGCAGCTCTCAAGGAAACTCAGTTTTCACACTCTATGCTTAGTGCCCTTTGTATGGCTAGGACTGAAATGAACCTGGTAGAGCATCCCACACAAACGGATGCTCCACATGCGGGTTTCACATGCCACCAACTCCACATTCACAGGCAACTTCAGCGCCACAGCCGTTTTCAGATAGCCCTCAATGCAAAGGCTCTAGACGCAAATATTGGTGTGAGAGCTAATTCAATCAAGGAAACACTGCATGTTGGTGAAGGGCATATTGAAGAAGGATCAGCCGAGTGGTTCTTGTGGAAGAACAACTCCATTTGGCTCACTAACTTCACACACCATCAGGCTTCCAAGCAGCTCTCAAGGAAACTCAGTTTTCAACTCTATGCTTAGTGCCCTTTGTATGGCTAGGACTGAAATGAACCTGGTAGAGCATCCCACACAAACGAATGCTCCACATGCGGGTTTCACATGCCACCAACTCCACATTCACAGGCAACTTCAGCGCCACTGCCGTTTTCAGATAGCCCTCAATGCAAAGGCTCTAGACGCAAATATTGGTGTGAGAGCTAATTCAATCAAGGAAACACTGCATGTTGGTGAAGGGCATATTGAAGAAGGATCAGCCGAGTGGTTCTTGTGGGAGAACAACTCCATTTGGCTCACTAACTTCACACACCATCAGGCTTCCAAGCAGCTTTCAAGGAAACTCAGTTTTCACACTCTATGCTTAGTGCCCTTTGTGTGCCTAGGACTGAAATGAAGCTTGGTCAGCATCCCACACAAACGGATGCTCCACATGCGGGTTTCACATGCCACCAACTCCACATTCACAGGCAACTTCAGCGCCACAGCCGTTTTCAGATAGCCCTCAATGCAAAGGCTCTAGACGCAAATATTGGTGTGAGAGCTAATTCAATCAAGGAAACACTGCATGTTGGTGAAGGGCATATTGAAGAAGGATCAGCCGAGTGGTTCTTGTGGGAGAACAACTCCATTTGGCTCACTAACTTCACACACCATCAGGCTTCCAAGCAGCTCTCAAGGAAACTCAGTTTTCACACTCTATGTTTAGTGCTCTTTGTGTGCCTAGGACTGAAATGAAACTTGGTCAGCATCCCACAAAAACGAATGCTCCACATGCGGGTTTCACATGCCACTAACTCCACATTCACAGGCAACTTCAGCGCCACAGCCGTTTTCAGATAGCCCTCAATGCAAAGGCTCTAGACGCAAATATTGGTGTGAGAGCTAATTCAATCAAGGAAACACTGCATGTTGGTGAAGGGCATATTGAAGAAGGATCAGCCGAGTGGTTCTTGTGGGAGAACAACTCCATTTGGCTCACTAACTTCACACACCATCAGGCTTCCAAGCAGCTCTCAAGGAAACTCAGTTTTCACACTCTATGTTTAGTGCCCTTTGAGTGCATTATCTAGGAATGAACCTGGTAGAGCATCCCACACAAACGAATGCTCCACATTCGGGTTTCACATGCCACCAACTCCACATTCACAGGCAACTTCAGCGCCACAGCCGTTTTCAGATAGCCCTCAATGCAAAGGCTCTAGACGCAAATATTGGTGTGAGAGCTAATTCAATCAAGGAAACACTGCATGTTGGTGAAGGGCATATTGAAGAAGGATCAGCCGAGTGGTTCTTGTGGGAGAACAACTCCATTTGGCTCACTAACTTCACACACCATCAGGCTTCCAAGCAGCTCTCAAGGAAACTCAGTTTTCACACTCTATGCTTAGTGCTCTTTGTGTGCCTAGGACTGAAATGAAGCTTGGTCAGCATCCCACACAAACGGATGCTCCACATGCGGGTCTCACATGCCACCAACTCCACATTCACAGGCAACTTCAGCGCCACAGCCGTTTTCAGATAGCCCTCAATGCAAAGGCTCTAGACGCAAATATTGGTGTGAGAGCTAATTCAATCAAGGAAACACTGCATGTTGGTGAAGGGCATATTGAAGAAGGATCAGCCGAGTGGTTCTTGTGGGAGAACAACTCCATTTGGCTCACTAACTTCACACACCATCAGGCTTCCAAGCAGCTCTCAAGGAAACTCAGTTTTCACACTCTATGCTTAGTGCCCTTTGAGTGCATTATGTAGGAATGAACCTGGTAGAGCATCCCACACAAACGAATGCTCCACATGCGGGTTTCACATGCCACCAACTCCACATTCACAGGCAACTTCAGCGCCACAGCCGTTTTCAGACGGCCCTCAATGCAAAGGCTCTAGACGCAAATATTGGTGTGAGAGCTAATTCCATCAAGGAAACACTGCATGTTGGTGAAGGGCATATTGAAGAAGGATCAGCTGAGTGGTTCTTGTGGGAGAACAACTCCATTTGACCAACTAACTTCACAACCATCAGGCTTCCAAGCAGCTCTCAAGGAAACTCAGTTTTCACACTCTATGCTTAGTGCCCTTTGAGTGCATTATCTAGGAATGAACCTGGTAGAGCATCCCAGACAAACGAATGCTCCACATGCGGGTTTCACATGCCACCAACTCCACATTCACTGGCAACTTCAGCGCCACAGCCGTTTTCAGATAGCCCTCAATGCAAAGGCTCTAGACGCAAATATTGGTGTGAGAGCTAATTCAATCAAGGAAACACTGCATGTTGGTGAAGGGCATATTGAAGAAGGATCAGCCGAGTGGTTCTTGTGTCAGAACAACTCCATTTGTCTCACTAACTTCACACACCATCAGTCTTCCAAGCAGCTCTCAAGGAAACTCAGTTTTCACACTCTATGCTTAGTGCCCTTTGTATGGCTAGGACTGAAATGAACCTGGTAGAGCATCCCACACAAACGAATGCTCCACATGCGGGTTTCACATGCCACCAACTCCACATTCACAGGCAACTTCAGCGCCACAGCCGTTTTCAGATAGCCCTCAATGCAAAGGCTCTAGACGCAAATATTGGTGTGAGAGCTAATTCAATCAAGGAAACACTGCATGTTGGTGAAGGGCATATTGAAGAAGGATCAGCCGAGTGGTACTTGTGGGAGAACAACTCCATTTGGCTCACTAACTTCACACACCATCAGGCTTCCAAGCAGCTCTCAAGGAAACTCAGTTTTCACACTCTATGCTTAGTGCCCTTTGTGTGCCTAGGACTGAAATGAAGCTTGGTGAGCATCCCACACAAACGGATGCTCCACATGCGGGTTTCACATGCCACCAACTCCACATTCACAGGCAACTTCAGTGCCACAGCCGTTTTCAGATAGCCCTCAATGCAAAGGCTCTAGACGCAAATATTGGTGTGAGAGCTAATTCAATCAAGGAAACACTGCATGTTGGTGAAGGGCATATTGAAGAAGGATCAGCCGAGTGGTTCTTGTGGGAGAACAACTCCATTTGGCTCACTAACTTCACACACCATCAGGCTTCCAAGCAGCTCTCAAGGAAACTCAGTTTTCACACTCTATGCTTAGTGCCCTTTGTATGGCTAGGACTGAAATGAACCTGGTAGAGCATCCCACACAAACGAATGCTCCACATGCGGGTTTCACATGCCACCAACTCCACATTCACAGGCAACTTCAGTGCCACAGCCGTTTTCAGATAGCCCTCAATGCAAAGGCTCTAGACGCAAATATTGGTGTGAGAGCTAATTCAATCAAGGAAACACTGCATGTTGGTGAAGGGCATATTGAAGAAGGATCAGCCGAGTGGTTCTTGTGGAAGAACAACTCCATTTGGCTCACTAACTTCACACACCATCAGGCTTCCAAGCAGCTCTCAAGGAAACTCAGTTTTCACACTCTATGCTTAGTGCCCTTTGAGTGCATTATCTAGGAATGAACCTGGTAGAGCATCCCACACAAACGAATGCTCCACATGCGGGTTTCACATGCCACCAACTCCACATTCACAGGCAACTTCAGCGCCACTGCCGTTTTCAGATAGCCCTCAATGCAAAGGCTCTAGACGCAAATATTGGTGTGAGAGCTAATTCAATCAAGGAAACACTGCATGTTGGTGAAGGGCATATTGAAGAAGGATCAGACGAGTGGTTCTTGTGGGAGAACAACTCCATTTGGCTTACTAACTTGACACACCATCAGGCTTCCAAGCAGCTCTCAAGGAAACTCAGTTTTCACACTCTATGCTTAGTGCCCTTTGTATGGCTAGGACTGAAATGAACCTGGTAGAGCATCCCACACAAACGAATGCTCCACATGCGGGTTTCACATGCCACCAACTCCACATTCACAGGCAACTTCAGCGCCACAGCCGTTTTCAGATAGCCCTCAATGCAAAGGCTCTAGACGCAAATATTGGTGTGAGAGCTAATTCAATCAAGGAAACACTGCATGTTGGTGAAGGGCATATTGAAGAAGGATCAGCCGAGTGGTTCTTGTGGGAGAACAACTCCATTTGGCTCACTAACTTCACACACCATCAGGCTTCCAAGCAGCTTTCAAGGAAACTCAGTTTTCACACTCTATGCTTAGTGCCCTTTATGTGCCTAGGACTGAAATGAAGCTTGGTCAGCATCCCACACAAACGGATGCTCCACATGCGGGTTTCACATGCCACCAACTCCACATTCACAGGCAACTTCAGCGCCACAGCCGTTTTCAGATAGCCCTCAATGCAAAGGCTCTAGACGCAAATATTGGTGTGAGAGCTAATTCAATCAAGGAAACACTGCATGTTGGTGAAGGGCATATTGAAGAAGGATCAGCCGAGTGGTTCTTGTGGGAGAACAACTCCATTTGGCTCACTAACTTCACACACCATCAGGCTTCCAAGCAGCTCTCAAGGAAACTCAGTTTTCACACTCTACGTTTAGTGCCCTTTGAGTGCATTATCTAGGAATGAACCTGGTAGAGCATCCCACACAAACGAATGCTCCACATGCGGGTTTCACATGCCACCAACTCCACATTCACAGGCAACTTCAGCGCCACAGCCGTTTTCAGATAGCCCTCAATGCAAAGGCTCTAGACGCAAATATTGGTGTGAGAGCTAATTCAATCAAGGAAACACTGCATGTTGGTGAAGGGCATATTGAAGAAGGATCAGCTGAGTGGTTCTTGTGGGAGAACAACTCCATTTGGCTCACTAACTTCACACACCATCAGGCTTCCAAGCAGCTCTCAAGGAAACTCAGTTTTCACACTCTATGCTTAGTGCTCTTTGTGTGCCTACGACTAAATTAAGCTTGGTCAGCATCCCACACAAACGGATGCTCCACATGCGGGTTTCACATGCCACCAACTCCACATTCACAGGCAACTTCAGCGCCACAGCCGTTTTCAGATAGCCCTCAATGCAAAGGCTCTAGACGCAAATATTGGTGTGAGAGCTAATTCAATCAAGGAAACACTGCATGTTGGTGAAGGGCATATTGAAGAAGGATCAGCCGAGTGGTTCTTGTGGGAGAACAACTCCATTTGGCTCACTAACTTCACACACCATCAGGCTTCCAAGCAGCTCTCAAGGAAACTCAGTTTTCACACTCTATGCTTAGTGCCCTTTGAGTGCATTATGTAGGAATGAACCTGGTAGAGCATCCCACACAAACGAATGCTCCACATGCGGGTTTCACATGCCACCAACTCCACATTCACAGGCAACTTCAGCGCCACAGCCGTTTTCAGACGGCCCTCAATGCAAAGGCTCTAGACGCAAATATTGGTGTGAGAGCTAATTCCATCAAGGAAACACTGCATGTTGGTGAAGGGCATATTGAAGAAGGATCAGCTGAGTGGTTCTTGTGGGAGAACAACTCCATTTGGCTAACTAACTTCACACACCATCAGGCTTCCAAGCAGCTCTCAAGCAAACTCAGTTTTCACACTCTATGCTTAGTGCCCTTTGAGTGCATTATCTAGGAATGAACCTGGTAGAGCATCCCACACAAACGAATGCTCCACATGCGGGTTTCACATGCCACCAACTCCACATTCACAGGCAACTTCAGCGCCACAGCCGTTTTCAGATAGCCCTCAATGCAAAGGCTCTAGACGCAAATATTGGTGTGAGAGCTAATTCAATCAAGGAAACACTGCATGTTGGTGAAGGGCATATTGAAGAAGGATCAGCCGAGTGGTTCTTGTGTGAGAACAACTCCATTTGGCTCACTAACTTCACACACCATCAGGCTTCCAAGCAGCTCTCAAGGAAACTCAGTTTTCACACTCTATGCTTAGTGCCCTTTGTATGGCTAGGACTGAAATGAACCTGGTAGAGCATCCCACACAAACGGATGCTCCACATGCGGGTTTCACATGCCACCAACTCCACATTCACAGGCAACTTCAGCGCCACAGCCGTTTTCAGATAGCCCTCAATGCAAAGGCTCTAGACGCAAATATTGGTGTGAGAGCTAATTCAATCAAGGAAACACTGCATGTTGGTGAAGGGCATATTGAAGAAGGATCAGCCGAGTGGTTCTTGTGGAAGAACAACTCCATTTGGCTCACTAACTTCACACACCATCAGGCTTCCAAGCAGCTCTCAAGGAAACTCAGTTTTCAACTCTATGCTTAGTGCCCTTTGTATGGCTAGGACTGAAATGAACCTGGTAGAGCATCCCACACAAACGAATGCTCCACATGCGGGTTTCACATGCCACCAACTCCACATTCACAGGCAACTTCAGCGCCACTGCCGTTTTCAGATAGCCCTCAATGCAAAGGCTCTAGACGCAAATATTGGTGTGAGAGCTAATTCAATCAAGGAAACACTGCATGTTGGTGAAGGGCATATTGAAGAAGGATCAGCCGAGTGGTTCTTGTGGGAGAACAACTCCATTTGGCTCACTAACTTCACACACCATCAGGCTTCCAAGCAGCTTTCAAGGAAACTCAGTTTTCACACTCTATGCTTAGTGCCCTTTGTGTGCCTAGGACTGAAATGAAGCTTGGTCAGCATCCCACACAAACGGATGCTCCACATGCGGGTTTCACATGCCACCAACTCCACATTCACAGGCAACTTCAGCGCCACAGCCGTTTTCAGATAGCCCTCAATGCAAAGGCTCTAGACGCAAATATTGGTGTGAGAGCTAATTCAATCAAGGAAACACTGCATGTTGGTGAAGGGCATATTGAAGAAGGATCAGCCGAGTGGTTCTTGTGGGAGAACAACTCCATTTGGCTCACTAACTTCACACACCATCAGGCTTCCAAGCAGCTCTCAAGGAAACTCAGTTTTCACACTCTATGTTTAGTGCTCTTTGTGTGCCTAGGACTGAAATGAAACTTGGTCAGCATCCCACACAAACGAATGCTCCACATGCGGGTTTCACATGCCACTAACTCCACATTCACAGGCAACTTCAGCGCCACAGCCGTTTTCAGATAGCCCTCAATGCAAAGGCTCTAGACGCAAATATTGGTGTGAGAGCTAATTCAATCAAGGAAACACTGCATGTTGGTGAAGGGCATATTGAAGAAGGATCAGCCGAGTGGTTCTTGTGGGAGAACAACTCCATTTGGCTCACTAACTTCACACACCATCAGGCTTCCAAGCAGCTCTCAAGGAAACTCAGTTTTCACACTCTATGTTTAGTGCCCTTTGAGTGCATTATCTAGGAATGAACCTGGTAGAGCATCCCACACAAACGAATGCTCCACATTCGGGTTTCACATGCCACCAACTCCACATTCACAGGCAACTTCAGCGCCACAGCCGTTTTCAGATAGCCCTCAATGCAAAGGCTCTAGACGCAAATATTGGTGTGAGAGCTAATTCAATCAAGGAAACACTGCATGTTGGTGAAGGGCATATTGAAGAAGGATCAGCCGAGTGGTTCTTGTGGGAGAACAACTCCATTTGGCTCACTAACTTCACACACCATCAGGCTTCCAAGCAGCTCTCAAGGAAACTCAGTTTTCACACTCTATGCTTAGTGCTCTTTGTGTGCCTAGGACTGAAATGAAGCTTGGTCAGCATCCCACACAAACGGATGCTCCACATGCGGGTCTCACATGCCACCAACTCCACATTCACAGGCAACTTCAGCGCCACAGCCGTTTTCAGATAGCCCTCAATGCAAAGGCTCTAGACGCAAATATTGGTGTGAGAGCTAATTCAATCAAGGAAACACTGCATGTTGGTGAAGGGCATATTGAAGAAGGATCAGCCGAGTGGTTCTTGTGGGAGAACAACTCCATTTGGCTCACTAACTTCACACACCATCAGGCTTCCAAGCAGCTCTCAAGGAAACTCAGTTTTCACACTCTATGCTTAGTGCCCTTTGAGTGCATTATGTAGGAATGAACCTGGTAGAGCATCCCACACAAACGAATGCTCCACATGCGGGTTTCACATGCCACCAACTCCACATTCACAGGCAACTTCAGCGCCACAGCCGTTTTCAGACGGCCCTCAATGCAAAGGCTCTAGACGCAAATATTGGTGTGAGAGCTAATTCCATCAAGGAAACACTGCATGTTGGTGAAGGGCATATTGAAGAAGGATCAGCTGAGTGGTTCTTGTGGGAGAACAACTCCATTTGACCAACTAACTTCACAACCATCAGGCTTCCAAGCAGCTCTCAAGGAAACTCAGTTTTCACACTCTATGCTTAGTGCCCTTTGAGTGCATTATCTAGGAATGAACCTGGTAGAGCATCCCAGACAAACGAATGCTCCACATGCGGGTTTCACATGCCACCAACTCCACATTCACTGGCAACTTCAGCGCCACAGCCGTTTTCAGATAGCCCTCAATGCAAAGGCTCTAGACGCAAATATTGGTGTGAGAGCTAATTCAATCAAGGAAACACTGCATGTTGGTGAAGGGCATATTGAAGAAGGATCAGCCGAGTGGTTCTTGTGGAAGAACAACTCCATTTGTCTCACTAACTTCACACACCATCAGTCTTCCAAGCAGCTCTCAAGGAAACTCAGTTTTCACACTCTATGCTTAGTGCCCTTTGTATGGCTAGGACTGAAATGAACCTGGTAGAGCATCCCACACAAACGAATGCTCCACATGCGGGTTTCACATGCCACCAACTCCACATTCACAGGCAACTTCAGTGCCACAGCCGTTTTCAGATAGCCCTCAATGCAAAGGCTCTAGACGCAAATATTGGTGTGAGAGCTAATTCAATCAAGGAAACACTGCATGTTGGTGAAGGGCATATTGAAGAAGGATCAGCCGAGTGGTTCTTGTGGAAGAACAACTCCATTTGGCTCACTAACTTCACACACCATCAGGCTTCCAAGCAGCTCTCAAGGAAACTCAGTTTTCACACTCTATGCTTAGTGCCCTTTGTATATCTAGGACTGAAATGAACCTGGTAGAGCATCCCATACAAACGAATGCTCCACATGCGGGTTTCACATGCCACCAACTCCACATTCACAGGCAACTTCAGCGCCACAGCCGTTTTCAGATAGCCCTCAATGCAAAGGCTCTAGACGCAAATATTGGTGTGAGAGCTAATTCAATCAAGGAAACACTGCATGTTGGTGAAGGGCATATTGAAGAAGGATCAGCCGAGTGGTACTTGTGGGAGAACAACTCCATTTGGCTCACTAACTTCACACACCATCAGGCTTCCAAGCAGCTTTCAAGGAAACTCAGTTTTCACACTCTATGCTTAGTGCCCTTTGTGTGCCTAGGACTGAAATGAAGCTTGGTCAGCATCCCACACAAACGGATGCTCCACATGCGGGTTTCACATGCCACCAACTCCACATTCACAGGCAACTTCAGCGCCACAGCCGTTTTCAGATAGCCCTCAATGCAAAGGCTCTAGACGCAAATATTGGTGTGAGAGCTAATTCAATCAAGGAAACACTGCATGTTGGTGAAGGGCATATTGAAGAAGGATCAGCCGAGTGGTTCTTGTGGGAGAACAACTCCATTTGGCTCACTAACTTCACACACCATCAGGCTTCCAAGCAGCTCTCAAGGAAACTCAGTTTTCACACTCTATGCTTAGTGCTCTTTGTGTGCCTAGGACTGAAATGAAGCTTGGTCAGCATCCCACACAAACGGATGCTCCACATGCGGGTTTCACATGCCACCAACTCCACATTCACAGGCAACTTCAGCGCCACAGCCGTTTTCAGACGGCCCTCAATGCAAAGGCTCTAGACGCAAATATTGGTGTGAGAGCTAATTCCATCAAGGAAACACTGCATGTTGGTGAAGGGCATATTGAAGAAGGATCAGTTGAGTGGTTCTTGTGGGAGAACAACTCCATTTGGATAACTAACTTCACACACCATCAGGCTTCCAAGCAGCTCTCAAGGAAACTCAGTTTTCACACTCTATGCTTAGTGCCCTTTGAGTGCATTATCTAGGAATGAACCTGGTAGAGCATCCCAGACAAACGAATGCTCCACATGCGGGTTTCACATGCCACCAACTCCACATTCACAGGCAACTTCAGCGCCACAGCCGTTTTCAGATAGCCCTCAATGCAAAGGCTCTAGACGCAAATATTGGTGTGAGAGCTAATTCAATCAAGGAAACACTGCATGTTGGTGAAGGGCATATTGAAGAAGGATCAGCCGAGTGGTTCTTGTGTGAGAACAACTCCATTTGGCTCACTCACTTCACACACCATCAGTCTTCCAAGCAGCTCTCAAGGAAACTCAGTTTTCACACTCTATGCTCAGTGCCCTTTGTATGGCTAGGACTGAAATGAACCTGGTAGAGCATCCCACACAAACGAATGCTCCACATGCGGGTTTCACATGCCACCAACTCCACATTCACAGGCAACTTCAGTGCCACAGCCGTTTTCAGATAGCCCTCAATGCAAAGGCTCTAGACGCAAATATTGGTGTGAGAGCTAATTCAATCAAGGAAACACTGCATGTTGGTGAAGGGCATATTGAAGAAGGATCAGCCGAGTGGTTCTTGTGGAAGAACAACTCCATTTGGCTCACTAACTTCACACACCATCAGGCTTCCAAGCAGCTCTCAAGGAAACTCAGTTTTCACACTCTATGCTTAGTGCCCTTTGTATGGCTAGGACTGAAATGAACCTGGTAGAGCATCCCACACAAACGAATGCTCCACATGCGGGTTTCACATGCCACCAACTCCACATTCACAGGCAACTTCAGCGCCACAGCCGTTTTCAGATAGCCCTCAATGCAAAGGCTCTAGACGCAAATATTGGTGTGAGAGCTAATTCAATCAAGGAAACACTGCATGTTGGTGAAGGGCATATTGAAGAAGGATCAGCCGAGTGGTTCTTGTGGGAGAACAACTCCATTTGGCTCACTAACTTCACACACCATCAGGCTTCCAAGCAGCTTTCAAGGAAACTCAGTTTTCACACTCTATGCTTAGTGCCCTTTGTGTGCCTAGGACTGAAATGAAGCTTGGTCAGCATCCCACACAAACGGATGCTCCACATGCGGGTTTCACATGCCACCAACTCCACATTCACAGGCAACTTCAGCGCCACAGCCGTTTTCAGATAGCCCTCAATGCAAAGGCTCTAGACGCAAATATTGGTGTGAGAGCTAATTCAATCAAGGAAACACTGCATGTTGGTGAAGGGCATATTGAAGAAGGATCAGCCGAGTGGTTCTTGTGGGAGAACAACTCCATTTGGCTCACTAACTTCACACACCATCAGGCTTCCAAGCAGCTCTCAAGGAAACTCAGTTTTCACACTCTATGTTTAGTGCTCTTTGTGTGCCTAGGACTGAAAGGAAACTTGGTCAGCATCCCACAAAAACGAATGCTCCACATGCGGGTTTCACATGCCACTAACTCCACATTCACAGGCAACTTCAGCGCCACAGCCATTTTCAGATAGCCCTCAATGCAAAGGCTCTAGACGCAAATATTGGTGTGAGAGCTAATTCAATCAAGGAAACACTGCATGTTGGTGAAGGGCATATTGAAGAAGGATCAGCCGAGTGGTTCTTGTGGGAGAACAACTCCATTTGGCTCACTAACTTCACACACCATCAGGCTTCCAAGCAGCTCTCAAGGAAACTCAGTTTTCACATTCTATGCTTAGTGCTCTTTGTGTGCCTAGGACTGAAATGAAGCTTGGTCAGCATCCCACACAAACGGATGCTCCACATGCGGGTTTCACATGCCACCAACTCCACATTCACAGGCAACTTCAGCGCCACAGCCGTTTTCAGATAGCCCTCAATGCAAAGGCTCTAGACGCAAATATTGGTGTGAGAGCTAATTCAATCAAGGAAACACTGCATGTTGGTGAAGGGCATATTGAAGAAGGATCAGCCGAGTGGTTCTTGTGGGAGAACAACTCCATTTGGCTCACTAACTTCACACACCATCAGGCTTCCAAGCAGCTCTCAAGGAAACTCAGTTTTCACACTCTATGCTTAGTGCTCTTTGTGTGCCTAGGACTGAAATGAAGCTTGGTCAGCATCCCACACAAAAGGATGCTCCACATGCGGGTTTCACATGCCACCAACTCCACATTCACAGGCAACTTCAGCGCCACAGCCGTTTTCAGATAGCCCTCAATGCAAAGGCTCTAGACGCAAATATTGGTGTGAGAGCTAATTCAATCAAGGAAACACTGCATGTTGGTGAAGGGCATATTGAAGAAGGATCAGCCGAGTGGTTCTTGTGGGAGAACAACTCCATTTGGCTCACTAACTTCACACACCATCAGGCTTCCAAGCAGCTCTCAAGGAAACTCAGTTTTCACACTCTATGCTTAGTGCCCTTTGTGTGCCTAGGACTGAAATGAAGCTTGGTCAGCATCCCACACAAACGGATGCTCCACATGCGATTTTCACATGCCACCAACTCCACATTCACAGGCAACTTCAGCGCCACAGCCGTTTTCAGATAGCCCTCAATGCAAAGGCTCTAGACGCAAATATTGGTGTGAGAGCTAATTCAATCAAGGAAACACTGCATGTTGGTGAAGGGCATATTGAAGAAGGATCAGCTGAGTGGTTCTTGTGGGAGAACAACTCCATTTGGCTCACTAACTTCACACACCATCAGGCTTCCAAGCAGCTCTCAAGGAAACTCAGTTTTCACACTCTATGTTTAGTGCCCTTTGAGTGCATTATCTAGGAATGAACCTGGTAGAGCATCCCACACAAACGAATGCTCCACATGCGGGTTTCACATGCCAACAACTCCACATTCACAGGCAACTTCAGCGCCACAGCCGTTTTCAGATAGCCCTCAATGCAAAGGCTCTAGACGCAAATATTGGTCTGAGAGCTAATTCAATCAAGGAAACACTGCATGTTGGTGAAGGGCATATTGAAGAAGGATCAGCCGAGTGGTTCTTGTGGGAGAACAACTCCATTTGGCTCACTAACTTCACACACCATCAGGCTTCCAAGCAGCTATCAAGGAAACTCAGTTTTCACACTCTATGCTTAGTGCCCTTTGTATGGCTAGGACTGAAATGAACCTGGTAGAGCATCCCACACAAACGAATGCTCCACATGCGGGTTTCACATGCCACCAACTCCACATT
>NW_026697949.1:0-32678 GCF_030435755.1 Ochotona princeps | reverse complement strand
TGAAGCCTGATGGTGTGTGACGTTAGTGAGCCAAATGGAGTTTTTCTCCACAAGAACCACTCGGCTGATTCTTCTTCAATATGCCCTTCACCAACATGCAGTGTTTCCTTGATTGAATTAGCTCTCACACCAATATTTGCTTCTAGAGAATTTGCATTGAGGGCTATCTGAAAGTGGTTTTGGCGCTGAAGTTGCCTGTGAATGTGGAGTTGATGGCATGTGAAAAACGCATGTGGAGCATTCGTTTGTGTGGGATGCTCTACCAGGTTCATTCCTAGATAATGCACTCAAGGGGCACTAAGCATAGAGTGTGAAAACTGAGTTTCCTTGAGAGCTGCTTGAAAGCCTCATGGTGTGCGAAGTTACTGAGCCAAATGTAATTGTTTTCCCACAAGAACCACTCATCTGATTCTTCTTCAATATGCCCTTCACCAACATGCAGTGTTTCCTTGATTGAATTAGCTCTCACACCAATATTTGCGTCTAGAGCCTTTGCATTGAGGGCTATCTGAAAGTGTTTTTGGCGCTGAAGTTGCCTGTGAATGTGGAATTGGTGGCATGTGAAAACCGCAGGTGGAGCATTCGTTTGTGTGGGATGCTCTACCAGGTTCATTCCTAGATAATGCACTCAAAGGGCACTAAGCATAGAGTGTGAAAACTGAGTTTCCTTGAGAGCTGCTTGGAAGCCTGATGGTGTGTGACGTTAGTGAGCCAAATGGAGTTGTTCTCCCACAAGAACCACTCGGCTGATTCTTCTTCAATATGCCCTTCACCAACATGCAGTGTTTCCTTGATTGAATTAACTCTCACACCAATATTTGCGTCTAGAGCCTTTGCATTGAGGGCTATCTGAAAACGTCTGTGGCGCTGAAGTTGCCTGTGAATGTGGAGTTGGTGGCATGTGAAACCCGCATGTGGAGCATTCGTTTGTGTGGGATGCTCACCAAGCTTCATTTCAGTCCTAGGCACTCAAAGGGCACTAAGCATAGTGTGTGAAAACTGAGTTTCCTTGAGAGCTGCTTGGAAGCCTGATGGTGTGTGACGTTAGTGAGCCAAATGGAGTTGTTCTCCCACAAGAACCACTCGGCTGATTCTTCTTCAATATGCCCTTCACCAACATGCAGTGTTTCCTTGATTGAATTAGCTCTCACACCACTATTTGCGTCTAGAGCCTTTGCATTGAGGGCTATCTGAAAGTGTTTTTGGCGTTGAAATTGTCTCTGAATGTGGAGTTGGTGGCATGTGAAACCCGCATGTGGAGCATTCGTTTGTGTGGGATGCTCACCAAGCTTCATTTCAGTCCTAGGCACTCAAAGGGCACTAAGCATAGAGTGTGAAAACTGAGTTTCCTTGAGAGCTGCTTGGAAGCCTGATGGTGTGTGACGTTGGTGAGCCAAATGGAGTTTTTCTCCCACAAGAACCACTCGGCTGATTCTTCTTCAATATGCCCTTCACCAACATGCAGTGTTTCCTTGATTGAATTAGCTCTCACACCAATATTTGCGTCTAGAGCCTTTGCATTGAGGGCTATCTGAAAACGGCTGTGGCGCTGAAGTTGCCTGTGAATGTGGAGTTGATGGCATGTGAAACCCGCATGTGGAGCATTCGTTTGTGTGGGATGCTCTACCAGGTTCATTCCTAGATAATGCACTCAAGGGGCACTAAGCATAGAGTGTGAAAACTGAGTTTCCTTGAGAGCTGCTTGAAAGCCTCATGGTGTGCGAAGTTACTGAGCCAAATGTAATTGTTTTCCCACAAGAACCACTCATCTGATTCTTCTTCAATATGCCCTTCACCAACATGCAGTGTTTCCTTGATTGAATTAGCTCTCACACCAATATTTGCGTCTAGAGCCTTTGCATTGAGGGCTATCTGAAAGTGTTTTTGGCGCTGAAGTTGCCTGTGAATGTGGAATTGGTGGCATGTGAAACCCGCATGTGGAGCATTCGTTTGTGTGGGATGCTCTACCAGGTTCATTCCTAGATAATGCACTCAAAGGGCACTAAGCATAGAGTGTGAAAACTGAGTTTCCTTGAGAGCTGCTTGGAAGCCTGATGGTGTGTGACGTTAGTGAGCCAAATGGAGTTGTTCTCCCACAAGAACCACTTGGCTGATTCTTCTTCAATATGCCCTTCACCAACATGCAGTGTTTCCTTGATTGAATTAGCTCTCACACCAATATTTGCGTCTAGAGCCTTTGCATTGAGGGCTATCTGCAAACGTCTGTGGCGCTGAAGTTGCCTGTGAATGTGGAGTTGGTGGCATGTGAAACCCGCATGTGGAGCATTCGTTTGTGTGGGATGCTCTACCAGGTTCATTCCTAGATAATGCACTCAAATGGCACTAAGCATAGAGTGTGAAAATTGAGTTTCCTTGAGAGCTGCTTGGAAGCCTGATGGTGTGTGAAGTTAGTGAGCCAAATGGAGTTGTTCTCCCACAAGAACCACTAGGCTGATTCTTCTTCAATATGCCCTTCACCAACATGCAGTGTTTCCTTGATTGAATTAGCTCTCACACCAATATTTGCGTCTAGAGCCTTTGCATTGAGGGCTATCTGAAAGTGTTTTTGGCGTTGAAATTGTCTCTGAATGTGGAGTTGGTGGCATGTGAAACCCGCATGTGGAGCATTCGTTTGTGTGGGATGCTCTCCAAGCTTCATTTCAGTCCTAGGCACTCAAAGGGCACTAAGCATAGAGTGTGAAAACTGAGTTTCCTTGAGAGCTGCTTGGAAGCCTGATGGTGTGTGAAGTTAGTGAGCCAAATGGAGTTGTTCTCCACAAGAACCACTCGGCTGATTCTTCTTCAATATGCCTTCACCAACATGCAGTGTTTCCTTGATTGAATTAGCTCTCACACCAATATTTGCGTCTAGAGCCTTTGCATTGAGGGCTATCTGAAAGTGGTTTTGGCGCTGAAGTTGTCTGTGAATGTGGAGTTGGTGGCATGTGAAACCCGCATGTGGAGCATTCGTTTGTGTGGGATGCTCTGCCAGGTTCATTCCTAGATAATGCACTCAAAGGGCACTAAGCATAGAGTGTGAAAACTGAGTTTCCTTGAGAGCTGCTTGGAAGCCTGATGGTGTGTGAAGTTAGTGAGTCAAATGGAGTTGTTCTCCCACAAGAACCACTCGGCTGATTCTTCTTCAATATGCCCTTCACCAACATGCAGTGTTTCCTTGATTGAATTAGCTCTGACACCAATATTTGGGTCTAGAGCCTTTGCATTGAGGGCTATCTGCAAACGTCTGTGGCGCTGAAGTTGCCTGTGAATGTGGAGTTGGTGGCATGTGAAACCCGCATGTGGAGCATTCGTTTGTGTGGGATGCTCTACCAGGTTCATTCCTAGATATTGCACTCAAAGGGCACTAAGCATAGAGTGTGAAAACTGAGTTTCCTTGAGAGCTGCTTGGAAGCCTGATGGTGTGTGAAGTTAGTGAGCCAAATGGAGTTGTTCTCCACAAGAACCACTCGGCTGATTCTTCTTCAATATGCCCTTCACCAACATGCAGTGTTTCCTTGATTGAATTAGCTCTCACACCAATAATTGCGTCTAGAGCCTTTGCATTGAGGGCTATCTGAAAATGGCTGTGGCGCTGAAGTTGCCTGTGAATGTGGAGTTGGTGGCATGTGAAACCCGCATGTGGAGCATTCGTTTGTGTGGGATGCTCTACCAGGTTCATTCCTAGATAACGCACTCAAAGGGCATTAGGCATAGAGTGTGAAAACTGAGTTTCCTTGAGAGCTGCTTGGAAGCCTGATGGTGTGTGAAGTTAGTGAGCCAAATGGAGTTGTTCTCCCACAAGAATCACTCGGCTGATTCTTCTGCAATATGTCCTTCACCAACATGCAGTGTTTCCTTGATTGAATTAGCTCTCACACCAATATTTGCGTCTAGAGCCTTTGCATTGAGGGCTATCTGCAAACGTCTGTGGCGCTGAAGTTGCCTGTGAATGTGGAGTTGGTGGCATGTGAAACCCGCATGTGGAGCATTCGTTTGTGTGTGGGATGCTCTACCAGCTTCATTCCTAGATAATGCACTCAAAGGGCACTAAGCATAGAGTGTGAAAACTGAGTTTCCTTGAGAGCTGCTTGGAAGCCTGATGGTGTGTGATGTTAGTGAGCCAAATGGAGTTGTTCTCCCACAAGAACCACTCGGCTGATTCTTCTTCAATATGCCCTTCACCAACATGCAGTGTTTCCTTGATTGAATTAGCTCTCACACCAATATTTGCGTCTAGAGCCTTTGCATTGAGGGCTATCTGAAAGTGGCTTTGGCGCTGAAGTTGCCTGTGAATGTGGAGTTGGTGGCATGTGAAACCCGCATGTGGAGCATTCGTTTCTGTGGGATGCTCACCAAGCTTCATTTCAGTCCTAGGCACTCAAAGGGCACTAAGCATAGAGTGTGAAAACTGAGTTTCCTTGAGAGCTGCTTGGAAGCCTGATGGTGTGTGATGTTAGTGAGCCAAATGGAGTTGTTCTCCCACAAGAACCACTCGGCTGATTCTTCTTCAATATGCCCTTCACCAACATGCAGTGTTTCCTTGATTGAATTAGCTCTGACACCAATATTTGCGTCTAGAGCCTTTGCATTGAGGGCTATCTGCCAACGGCTGTGGCGCTGAAGTTGTCTGTGAATGTGGAGTTGGTGGCATGTGAAACCCGCATGTGGAGCATTCGTTTGTGTGGGATGCTCTACCAGGTTCATTCCTAGATAATGCACTCAAAGGGCACTAAGCATAGAGTGTGAAAACTGAGTTTCCTTGAGAGCTGCTTGGAAGCCTGATGGTGTGTGATGTTAGTGAGCCAAATGGAGTTGTTCTCCCACAAGAACCACTCGGCTGATTCTTCTTCAATATGCCCTTCACCAACATGCAGTGTTTCCTTGATTGAATTAGCTCTCACACCAATATTTGGGTCTAGAGCCTTTGCACTGAGGGCTATCTGCAAACGTCTGTGGCGCTGAAGTTGCCTGTGAATGTGGAGTTGGTGGCATGTGAAACCCGCATGTGGAGCATTCGTTTGTGTGGGATGCTCTACCAGGTTCATTCCTAGATAATGCACTCAAAGGGCATTAGGCATAGAGTGTGAAAACTGAGTTTCCTTGAGAGCTGCTTGGAAGCCTGATGGTGTGTGATGTTAGTGAGCCAAATGGAGTTGTTCTCCCACAAGAACCACTCGGCTGATTCTTCTTCAATATGCCCTTCACCAACATGCAGTGTTTCCTTGATTGAATTAGCTCTCACACCAATATTTGCGTCTAGAGCCTTTGCATTGAGGGCTATCTGCAAACGTCTGTGGCGCTGAAGTTGCCTGTGAATGTGGAGTTGGTGGCATGTGAAACCCGCATGTGGAGCATTCGTTTGTGTGGGATGCTCTACCAGGTTCATTCCTAGATAATGCACTCAAAGGGCACTAAGCATAGAGTGTGAAAACTGAGTTTCCTTGAGAGCTGCTTGGAAGCCTGATGGTGTGTGAAGTTAGTGAGCCAAATGGAGTTGTTCTCCCACAAGAACCACTCGGCTGATTCTTCTTCAATATGCCCTTCACCAACATGCAGTGTTTCCTTGATTGAATTAGCTCTCACACCAATAATTGCGTCTAGAGCCTTTGCATTGAGGGCTATCTGAAAATGGCTGTGGCGCTGAAGTTGCCTGTGAATGTGGAGTTGGTGGCATGTGAAACCCGCATGTGGAGCATTCGTTTGTGTGGGATGCTCTACCAGGTTCATTCCTAGATAACGCACTCAAAGGGCATTAGGCATAGAGTGTGAAAACTGAGTTTCCTTGAGAGCTGCTTGGAAGCCTGATGGTGTGTGACGTTAGTGAGCCAAATGGAGTTGTTCTCCCACAAGAATCACTCGGCTGATTCTTCTGCAATATGTCCTTCACCAACATGCAGTGTTTCCTTGATTGAATTAGCTCTCACACCAATATTTGCGTCTAGAGCCTTTGCATTGAGGGCTATCTGCAAACGTCTGTGGCGCTGAAGTTGCCTGTGAATGTGGAGTTGGTGGCATGTGAAACCCGCATGTGGAGCATTCGTTTGTGTGGGATGCTCTACCAGCTTCATTCCTAGATAATGCACTCAAAGGGCACTAAGCATAGAGTGTGAAAATTGAGTTTCCTTGAGAGCTGCTTGGAAGCCTGATGGTGTGTGACGTTAGTGAGCCAAATGGAGTTGTTCTCCCACAAGAACCACTCGGCTGATTCTTCTTCAATATGCCCTTCACCAACATGCAGTGTTTCCTTGATTGAATTAGCTCTCACACCAATAATTGCGTCTAGAGCCTTTGCATTGAGGGCTATCTGCAAACGTCTGTGGCGCTGAAGTTGCCTGTGAATGTGGAGTTGGTGGCATGTGAAACCCGCATGTGGAGCATTCGTTTGTGTGGGATGCTCTACCAGGTTCATTCCTAGATAATGCACTCAAAGGGCATTAGGCATAGAGTGTGAAAACTGAGTTTCCTTGAGAGCTGCTTGGAAGCCTGATGGTGTGTGACGTTAGTGAGCCAAATGGAGTTGTTCTCCCACAAGAATCACTCGGCTGATTCTTCTTCAATATGTCCTTCACCAACATGCAGTGTTTCCTTGATTGAATTAGCTCTCACACCAATATTTGCGTCTAGAGCCTTTGCATTGAGGGCTATCTGCAAACGTCTGTGGCGCTGAAGTTGCCTGTGAATGTGGAGTTGGTGGCATGTGAAACCCGCATGTGGAGCATTCGTTTGTGTGGGATGCTCTACCAGCTTCATTCCTAGATAATGCACTCAAAGGGCACTAAGCATAGAGTGTGAAAATTGAGTTTCCTTGAGAGCTGCTTGGAAGCCTGATGGTGTGTGAGGTTAGTGAGCCAAATGGAGTTGTTCTCCCACAAGAACCACTCGGCTGATTCTTCTTCAATATGCCCTTCACCAACATGCAGTGTTTCCTTGATTGAATTAGCTCTCACACCAATATTTGCGTCTAGAGCCTTTGCATTGAGGGCTATCTGAAAGTGGCTTTGGCGCTGAAGTTGCCTGTGAATGTGGAGTTGGTGGCATGTGAAACCCGCATGTGGAGCATTCGTTTCTGTGGGATGCTCACCAAGCTTCATTTCAGTCCTAGGAACTCAAAGGGCACTAAGCATAGAGTGTGAAAACTGAGTTTCCTTGAGAGCTGCTTGGAAGCCTGATGGTGTGTGATGTTAGTGAGCCAAATGGAGTTGTTCTCCCACAAGAACCACTCGGCTGATTCTTCTTCAATATGCCCTTCACCAACATGCAGTGTTTCCTTGATTGAATTAGCTCTCACACCAATATTTGCGTCTAGAGCCTTTGCATTGAGGGCTATCTGCAAACGGCTGTGGCGCTGAAGTTGTCTGTGAATGTGGAGTTGGTGGCATGTGAAACCCGCATGTGGAGCATTCGTTTGTGTGGGATGCTCTACCAGGTTCATTCCTAGATAATGCACTCAAAGGGCACTAAGCATAGAGTGTGAAAACTGAGTTTCCTTGAGAGCTGCTTGGAAGCCTGATGGTGTGTGAAGTTAGTGAGTCAAATGGAGTTGTTCTCCCACAAGAACCACTCGGCTGATTCTCCTTCAATATGCCCTTCACCAACATGCAGTGTTTCCTTGATTGAATTAGCTCTCACACCAATATTTGCGTCTAGAGCCTTTGCATTGAGGGCTATCTGCAAACGTCTGTGGCGCTGAAGTTGCCTGTGAATGTGGAGTTGGTGGCATGTGAAACCCGCATGTGGAGCATTCGTTTGTGTGGGATGCTCTACCAGGTTCATTCCTAGATAATGCACTCAAAGGGCATTAGGCATAGAGTGTGAAAACTGAGTTTCCTTGAGAGCTGCTTGGAAGCCTGATGGTGTGTGACGTTAGTGAGCCAAATGGAGTTGTTCTCCCACAAGAACCACTCGGCTGATTCTTCTTCAATATGCCCTTCACCAACATGCAGTGTTTCCTTGATTGAATTAGCTCTCACACAAATGTTTGCGTCTAGAGCCTTTGCATTGAGGGCTATCTGAAAAAGGCTGTGGCGCTGAAGTTGCCTGTGAATGTGGAGTTGGTGGCATGTGAAACCCGCATGTGGAGCATTCGTTTGTGTGGGATGCTCTACCAGGTTCATTCCTAGATAATGCACTCAAAGGGCACTAAGCATAGAGTGTGAAAACTGAGTTTCCTTGAGAGCTGCTTGGAAGCCTGATGGTGTGTGAAGTTAGTGAGCCAAATGGAGTTGTTCTCCCACAAGAACCACTCGGCTGATTCTTCTTCAATATGCCCTTCACCAACATGCAGTGTTTCCTTGATTGAATTAGCTCTCACACCAATAATTGCGTCTAGAGCCTTTGCATTGAGGGCTATCTGAAAATGGCTGTGGCGCTGAAGTTGCCTGTGAATGTGGAGTTGGTGGCATGTGAAACCCGCATGTGGAGCATTCGTTTGTGTGGGATGCTCTACCAGGTTCATTCCTAGATAACGCACTCAAAGGGCATTAGGCATAGAGTGTGAAAACTGAGTTTCCTTGAGAGCTGCTTGGAAGCCTGATGGTGTGTGACGTTAGTGAGCCAAATGGAGTTGTTCTCCCACAAGAATCACTCGGCTGATTCTTCTGCAATATGTCCTTCACCAACATGCAGTGTTTCCTTGATTGAATTAGCTCTCACACCAATATTTGCGTCTAGAGCCTTTGCATTGAGGGCTATCTGCAAACGTCTGTGGCGCTGAAGTTGTCTGTGAATGTGGAGTTGGTGGCATGTGAAACCCGCATGTGGAGCATTCGTTTGTGTGGGATGCTCTACCAGCTTCATTCCTAGATAATGCACTCAAAGGGCACTAAGCATAGAGTGTGAAAATTGAGTTTCCTTGAGAGCTGCTTGGAAGCCTGATGGTGTGTGAAGTTAGTGAGCCAAATGGAGTTGTTCTCCCACAAGAACCACTCGGCTGATTCTTCTTCAATATGCCCTTCACCAACATGCAGTGTTTCCTTGATTGAATTAGCTCTCACACCAATATTTGCGTCTAGAGCCTTTGCATTGAGGGCTATCTGAAAGTGGCTTTGGCGCTGAAGTTGCCTGTGAATGTGGAGTTGGTGGCATGTGAAACCCGCATGTGGAGCATTCGTTTGTGTGGGATGCTCATCAAGCTTCATTTCAGTCCTAGGCACTCAAAGGGCACTAAGCATAGAGTGTGAAAACTGAGTTTCCTTGAGAGCTGTTTGGAAGCCTGATGGTGTGTGACGTTAGTGAGCCAAATGGAATTGTTCTCCCACAAGAACCACTCGGCTGATTCTTCTTCAATATGCCCTTCACCAACATGCAGTGTTTCCTTGATTGAATTAGCTCTCACACCAATATTTGCTTCTAGAGCCTTTGCTTTGAGGGCTATCTGAAAACGGCTGTGGTGCTGAAGTTGCCTGTGAATGTGGAGTTGGTGGCATGTGAAACCCGCATGTGGAGCATTCGTTTGTGTGGGATGCTCTACCAGGTTCATTCCTAGATAATGCACTCAAAGGGCTCTAAGCATAGAGTGTGAAAACTGAGTTTCCTTGAGAGCTGCTTGGAAGCCTGATGGTGTGTGAAGTTAGTGAGCCAAATGGAGTTGTTCTCCCACAAGAACAACTCAGAAGATTCTTCTTCAATATGCCCTTCACCAACATGCAGTGTTTCCTTGATTGAATTAGCTCTCACACCAATATTTGCGTCTAGAGCCTTTGCATTGAGGGCTATCTGAAAACGGCTGTGGCGCTGTAGTTGCCTGTGAATGTGGAGTTGGTGGCATGTGAAACCCGCATGTGGAGCCTTCGTTTGTGTGGGATGCTCACCAAGCTTCATTTCAGTCCGAGGCACTCAAAGGGCACTAAGCATAGAGTGTGAAAACTGAGTTTCCTTGAGAGCTGCTTGGAAGCCTGATGGTGTGTGAAGTTAGTGAGCCAAATGGAGTTGTTCTCCCACAAGAACCACTCGGCTGATTCTTCTTCAATATGCCCTTCACCAACATGCAGTGTTTCCTTGATTGAATTAGCTCTCACACCAATAATTGCGTCTAGAGCCTTTGCATTGAGGGCTATCTGAAAATGGCTGTGGCGCTGAAGTTGCCTGTGAATGTGGAGTTGGTGGCATGTGAAACCCGCATGTGGAGCATTCGTTTGTGTGTACTGCTCTACAAGGTTCATTCCTAGATAACGCACTCAAAGGGCATTAGGCATAGAGTGTGAAAACTGAGTTTCCTTGAGAGCTGCTTGGAAGCCTGATGGTGTGTGACGTTAGTGAGCCAAATGGAGTTGTTCTCCCACACGAATCACTCGGCTGATTCTTCTGCAATATGTCCTTCACCAACATGCAGTGTTTCCTTGATTGAATTAGCTCTCACACCAATATTTGCTTCTAGAGCCTTTGCATTGAGGGCTATCTGAAAGTGGTTTTGGCGCTGAAGTTGCCTTGAATGTGGAGTTGGTGGCATGTGAAACCCGCATGTGGAGCATTCGTTTGTGTGGGATGCTCTACCAGGTTCATTCCTAGATAATGCACTCAGAGGGCACTAAGCATAGAGTGTGAAAACTGAGTTTCCTTGAGAGCTGCTTGGAAGCCTGATGGTGTGTGACGTTAGTGAGCCAAATGGAGTTGTTCTCCCACAAGAACCACTTGGCTGATTCTTCTTCAATATGCCCTTCACCAACATGCAGTGTTTCATTGATTGAATTAACTCTCACACCAATATTTGCGTCTAGAGCGTTTGCATTGAGGGCTATCTGAAAACGTCTGTGGCGCTGAAGTTGCCTGTGAATGTGGAGTTGGTGGCATGTGAAACCCGCATGTGGAGCATTCGTTTGTGTGGGATGCTCTACCAGGTTCATTCCTAGATAATGCACTCAGAGGGCACTAAGCATAGAGTGTGAAAACTGAGTTTCCTTGAGAGCTGCTTGGAAGCCTGATGGTGTGTGACGTTAGTGAGCCAAATGGAGTTGTTCTCCCACAAGAACCACTCGGCTGATTCTTCTTCAATATGCCCTTCACCAACATGCAGTGTTTCCTTGATTGAATTAACTCTCACACCAATATTTGCGTCTAGAGCCTTTGCATTGAGGGCTATCTGAAAACGTCTGTGGCGCTGAAGTTGCCTGTGAATGTGGAGTTGGTGGCATGTGAAACCCGCATGTGGAGCATTCGTTTGTGTGGGATGCTCTACCAGGTTCATTCCTAGATAATGCACTCAAAGGGCACTAAGCATAGAGTGTGAAAACTGAGTTTCCTTGAGAGCTGCTTGGAAGCCTGATGGTGTGTGAAGTTAGTGAGCCAAACGGAGTTGTTATCCCACAAGAACCACTCGGCTGATTCTTCTTCAATATGCCCTTCACCAACATGCAGTGTTTCCTTGATTGAATTAGCTCTCACACCAATATTTGCGTCTAGAGCCTTTGCATTGAGGGCTATCTGCAAACGTCTGTGGTGCTGAAGTTGCCTGTGATTGTGGAGTTGGTGGCATGTGAAACCCGCATGTGGAGCATTCGTTTGTGTGGCATGCTCACCAAGCTTCATTTCAGTCCTAGGCACTCAAAGGGCACTAAGCATAGAGTGTGAAAACTGAGTTTCCTTGAGAGCTGCTTGGAAGCCTGATGGTGTGTGACGTTAGTGAGCCAAATGGAGTTGTTCTCCCACAAGAACCACTCGGCTGATTCTTCTTCAATATGCCCTTCACCAACATGCAGTGTTTCCTTGATTGAATTAGCTCTGACACCAATATTTGCGTCTAGAGCCTTTGCATTGAGGGCTATCTGCAAACGGCTGTGGCGCTGAAGTTGCCTGTGAATGTGGAGTTGGTGGCATGTGAAACCCGCATGTGGAGCATTCGTTTGTGTGGGATGCTCTACCAGGTTCATTCCTAGATAATGCACTCAAAGGGCATTAGGCATAGAGTGTGAAAACTGAGTTTCCTTGAGAGCTGCTTGGAAGCCTGATGGTGTGTGACGTTAGTGAGCCAAATGGAGTTGTTCTCCCACAAGAACCACTCGGCTGATTCTTCTTCAATATGCCCTTCACCAACATGCAGTGTTTCCTTGATTGAATTAGCTCTCACACAAATGTTTGCGTCTAGAGCCTTTGCATTGAGGGCTATCTGAAAAAGGCTGTGGCGCTGAAGTTGCCTGTGAATGTGGAGTTGGTGGCATGTGAAACCCGCATGTGGAGCATTCGTTTGTGTGGGATGCTCTACCAGGTTCATTCCTAGATAATGCACTCAAAGGGCACTAAGCATAGAGTGTGAAAACTGAGTTTCCTTGAGAGCTGCTTGGAAGCCTGATGGTGTGTGAAGTTAGTGAGCCAAATGGAGTTGTTCTCCCACAAGAACCACTCGGCTGATTCTTCTTCAATATGCCCTTCACCAACATGCAGTGTTTCCTTGATTGAATTAGCTCTCACACCAATAATTGCGTCTAGAGCCTTTGCATTGAGGGCTATCTGAAAATGGCTGTGGCGCTGAAGTTGCCTGTGAATGTGGAGTTGGTGGCATGTGAAACCCGCATGTGGAGCATTCGTTTGTGTGGGATGCTCTACCAGGTTCATTCCTAGATAACGCACTCAAAGGGCATTAGGCATAGAGTGTGAAAACTGAGTTTCCTTGAGAGCTGCTTGGAAGCCTGATGGTGTGTGACGTTAGTGAGCCAAATGGAGTTGTTCTCCCACAAGAATCACTCGGCTGATTCTTCTGCAATATGTCCTTCACCAACATGCAGTGTTTCCTTGATTGAATTAGCTCTCACACCAATATTTGCGTCTAGAGCCTTTGCATTGAGGGCTATCTGCAAACGTCTGTGGCGCTGAAGTTGTCTGTGAATGTGGAGTTGGTGGCATGTGAAACCCGCATGTGGAGCATTCGTTTGTGTGGGATGCTCTACCAGCTTCATTCCTAGATAATGCACTCAAAGGGCACTAAGCATAGAGTGTGAAAATTGAGTTTCCTTGAGAGCTGCTTGGAAGCCTGATGGTGTGTGAAGTTAGTGAGCCAAATGGAGTTGTTCTCCCACAAGAACCACTCGGCTGATTCTTCTTCAATATGCCCTTCACCAACATGCAGTGTTTCCTTGATTGAATTAGCTCTCACACCAATATTTGCGTCTAGAGCCTTTGCATTGAGGGCTATCTGAAAGTGGCTTTGGCGCTGAAGTTGCCTGTGAATGTGGAGTTGGTGGCATGTGAAACCCGCATGTGGAGCATTCGTTTGTGTGGGATGCTCATCAAGCTTCATTTCAGTCCTAGGCACTCAAAGGGCACTAAGCATAGAGTGTGAAAACTGAGTTTCCTTGAGAGCTGTTTGGAAGCCTGATGGTGTGTGACGTTAGTGAGCCAAATGGAATTGTTCTCCCACAAGAACCACTCGGCTGATTCTTCTTCAATATGCCCTTCACCAACATGCAGTGTTTCCTTGATTGAATTAGCTCTCACACCAATATTTGCTTCTAGAGCCTTTGCTTTGAGGGCTATCTGAAAACGGCTGTGGTGCTGAAGTTGCCTGTGAATGTGGAGTTGGTGGCATGTGAAACCCGCATGTGGAGCATTCGTTTGTGTGGGATGCTCTACCAGGTTCATTCCTAGATAATGCACTCAAAGGGCTCTAAGCATAGAGTGTGAAAACTGAGTTTCCTTGAGAGCTGCTTGGAAGCCTGATGGTGTGTGAAGTTAGTGAGCCAAATGGAGTTGTTCTCCCACAAGAACAACTCAGAAGATTCTTCTTCAATATGCCCTTCACCAACATGCAGTGTTTCCTTGATTGAATTAGCTCTCACACCAATATTTGCGTCTAGAGCCTTTGCATTGAGGGCTATCTGAAAACGGCTGTGGCGCTGTAGTTGCCTGTGAATGTGGAGTTGGTGGCATGTGAAACCCGCATGTGGAGCCTTCGTTTGTGTGGGATGCTCACCAAGCTTCATTTCAGTCCGAGGCACTCAAAGGGCACTAAGCATAGAGTGTGAAAACTGAGTTTCCTTGAGAGCTGCTTGGAAGCCTGATGGTGTGTGAAGTTAGTGAGCCAAATGGAGTTGTTCTCCCACAAGAACCACTCGGCTGATTCTTCTTCAATATGCCCTTCACCAACATGCAGTGTTTCCTTGATTGAATTAGCTCTCACACCAATAATTGCGTCTAGAGCCTTTGCATTGAGGGCTATCTGAAAATGGCTGTGGCGCTGAAGTTGCCTGTGAATGTGGAGTTGGTGGCATGTGAAACCCGCATGTGGAGCATTCGTTTGTGTGTACTGCTCTACAAGGTTCATTCCTAGATAACGCACTCAAAGGGCATTAGGCATAGAGTGTGAAAACTGAGTTTCCTTGAGAGCTGCTTGGAAGCCTGATGGTGTGTGACGTTAGTGAGCCAAATGGAGTTGTTCTCCCACACGAATCACTCGGCTGATTCTTCTGCAATATGTCCTTCACCAACATGCAGTGTTTCCTTGATTGAATTAGCTCTCACACCAATATTTGCTTCTAGAGCCTTTGCATTGAGGGCTATCTGAAAGTGGTTTTGGCGCTGAAGTTGCCTGTGAATGTGGAGTTGGTGGCATGTGAAACCCGCATGTGGAGCATTCGTTTGTGTGGGATGCTCTACCAGGTTCATTCCTAGATAATGCACTCAGAGGGCACTAAGCATAGAGTGTGAAAACTGAGTTTCCTTGAGAGCTGCTTGGAAGCCTGATGGTGTGTGACGTTAGTGAGCCAAATGGAGTTGTTCTCCCACAAGAACCACTTGGCTGATTCTTCTTCAATATGCCCTTCACCAACATGCAGTGTTTCATTGATTGAATTAACTCTCACACCAATATTTGCGTCTAGAGCGTTTGCATTGAGGGCTATCTGAAAACGTCTGTGGCGCTGAAGTTGCCTGTGAATGTGGAGTTGGTGGCATGTGAAACCCGCATGTGGAGCATTCGTTTGTGTGGGATGCTCTACCAGGTTCATTCCTAGATAATGCACTCAGAGGGCACTAAGCATAGAGTGTGAAAACTGAGTTTCCTTGAGAGCTGCTTGGAAGCCTGATGGTGTGTGACGTTAGTGAGCCAAATGGAGTTGTTCTCCCACAAGAACCACTCGGCTGATTCTTCTTCAATATGCCCTTCACCAACATGCAGTGTTTCCTTGATTGAATTAACTCTCACACCAATATTTGCGTCTAGAGCCTTTGCATTGAGGGCTATCTGAAAACGTCTGTGGCGCTGAAGTTGCCTGTGAATGTGGAGTTGGTGGCATGTGAAACCCGCATGTGGAGCATTCGTTTGTGTGGGATGCTCTACCAGGTTCATTCCTAGATAATGCACTCAAAGGGCACTAAGCATAGAGTGTGAAAACTGAGTTTCCTTGAGAGCTGCTTGGAAGCCTGATGGTGTGTGAAGTTAGTGAGCCAAACGGAGTTGTTATCCCACAAGAACCACTCGGCTGATTCTTCTTCAATATGCCCTTCACCAACATGCAGTGTTTCCTTGATTGAATTAGCTCTCACACCAATATTTGCGTCTAGAGCCTTTGCATTGAGGGCTATCTGCAAACGTCTGTGGTGCTGAAGTTGCCTGTGATTGTGGAGTTGGTGGCATGTGAAACCCGCATGTGGAGCATTCGTTTGTGTGGCATGCTCACCAAGCTTCATTTCAGTCCTAGGCACTCAAAGGGCACTAAGCATAGAGTGTGAAAACTGAGTTTCCTTGAGAGCTGCTTGGAAGCCTGATGGTGTGTGACGTTAGTGAGCCAAATGGAGTTGTTCTCCCACAAGAACCACTCGGCTGATTCTTCTTCAATATGCCCTTCACCAACATGCAGTGTTTCCTTGATTGAATTAGCTCTGACACCAATATTTGCGTCTAGAGCCTTTGCATTGAGGGCTATCTGCAAACGGCTGTGGCGCTGAAGTTGCCTGTGAATGTGGAGTTGGTGGCATGTGAAACCCGCATGTGGAGCATTCGTTTGTGTGGGATGCTCTACCAGGTTCATTCCTAGATAATGCACTCAAAGGGCACTAAGCATAGAGTGTGAAAACTGAGTTTCCTTGAGAGCTGCTTGGAAGCCTGATGGTGTGTGAAGATAGTGAGTCAAATGGAGTTGTTCTCCCACAAGAACCACTCGGCTGATTCTTCTTCAATATGCCCTTCACCAACATGCAGTGTTTCCTTGATTGAATTAGCTCTCACACCAATATTTGGGTCTAGAGCCTTTGCATTGAGGGCTATCTGCAAACGTCTGTGGCGTTGAAGTTGCCTGTGAATGTGGAGTTGGTGGCATGTGAAACCCGCATGTGGAGCATTCGTTTGTGTGGGATGCTCTACCAGGTTCATTCCTAGATAATGCACTCAAAGGGCATTAGGCATAGAGTGTGAAAACTGAGTTTCCTTGAGAGCTGCTTGGAAGCCTGATGGTGTGTGATGTTAGTGAGCCAAATGGAGTTGTTCTCCCACAAGAACCACTCGGCTGATTCTTCTTCAATATGCCCTTCACCAACATGCAGTGTTTCCTTGATTGAATTAGCTCTCACACCAATATTTGCGTCTAGAGCCTTTGCATTGAGGGCTATCTGCAAACGTCTGTGGCGCTGAAGTTGCCTGTGAATGTGGAGTTGGTGGCATGTGAAACCCGCATGTGGAGCATTCGTTTGTGTGGGATGCTCATCAAGCTTCATTTCAGTCCTAGGCACTCAAAGGGTACTAAGCATAGAGTGTGAAAACTGAGTTTCCTTGAGAGCTGTTTGGAAGCCTGATGGTGTGTGAAGTTAGTGAGCCAAATGGAGTTGTTCTCCCACAAGAACCACTCGGCTGATTCTTCTTCAATATGCCCTTCACCAACATGCAGTGTTTCCTTGATTGAATTAGCTCTCACACCAATATTTGCGTCTAGAGCCTTTGCATTGAGGGCTATCTGAAAACGGCTGTGGCGCTGTAGTTGCCTGTGAATGTGGAGTTGGTGGCATGTGAAACCCGCATGTGGAGCCTTCGTTTGTGTGGGATGCTCACCAAGCTTCATTTCAGTCCGAGGCACTCAAAGGGCACTAAGCATAGAGTGTGAAAACTGAGTTTCCTTGAGAGCTGCTTGGAAGCCTGATGGTGTGTGAAGTTAGTGAGCCAAATGGAGTTGTTCTCCCACAAGAACCACTCGGCTGATTCTTCTTCAATATGCCCTTCACCAACATGCAGTGTTTGCTTGATTGAATTAGCTCTCACACCAATAATTGCGTCTAGAGCCTTTGCATTGAGGGCTATCTGAAAATGGCTGTGGCGCTGAAGTTGCCTGTGAATGTGGAGTTGGTGGCATGTGAAACCCGCATGTGGAGCATTCGTTTGTGTGGGATGCTCTACCAGGTTCATTCCTAGATAACGCACTCAAAGGGCATTAGGCATAGAGTGTGAAAACTGAGTTTCCTTGAGAGCTGCTTGGAAGCCTGATGGTGTGTGACGTTAGTGAGCCAAATGGAGTTGTTCTCCCACACGAATCACTCGGCTGATTCTTCTGCAATATGTCCTTCACCAACATGCAGTGTTTCCTTGATTGAATTAGCTCTCACACCAATATTTGCTTCTAGAGCCTTTGCATTGAGGGCTATCTGAAAGTGGTTTTGGCGCTGAAGTTGCCTGTGAATGTGGAGTTGGTGGCATGTGAAACCCGCATGTGGAGCATTCGTTTGTGTGGGATGCTCTACCAGGTTCATTCCTGGATAATGCACTCAGAGGGCACTAAGCATAGAGTGTGAAAACTGAGTTTCCTTGAGAGCTGCTTGGAAGCCTGATGGTGTGTGAAGTTAGTGAGCCAAATGGAGTTGTTCTCCCACAAGAACCACTTGGCTGATTCTTCTTCAATATGCCCTTCACCAACATGCAGTGTTTCCTTGATTGAATTAACTCTCACACCAATATTTGCGTCTAGAGCCTTTGCATTGAGGGCTATCTGAAAACGTCTGTGGCGCTGAAGTTGCCTGTGAATGTGGAGTTGGTGGCATGTGAAACCCGCATGTGGAGCATTCGTTTGTGTGGGATGCTCTACCAGGTTCATTCCTAGATAATGCACTCAGAGGGCACTAAGCATAGAGTGTGAAAACTGAGTTTCCTTGAGAGCTGCTTGGAAGCCTGATGGTGTGTGACGTTAGTGAGCCAAATGGAGTTGTTCTCCCACAAGAACCACTCGGCTGATTCTTCTTCAATATGCCCTTCACCAACATGCAGTGTTTCCTTGATTGAATTAACTCTCACACCAATATTTGCGTCTAGAGCCTTTGCATTGAGGGCTATCTGCAAACGTCTGTGGCGCTGAAGTTGCCTGTGAATGTGGAGTTGGTGGCATGTGAAACCCGCATGTGGAGCATTCGTTTGTGTGGGATGCTCTACCAGGTTCATTCCTAGATAATGCACTCAAAGGGCACTAAGCATAGAGTGTGAAAACTGAGTCTCCTTGAGAGCTGCTTGGAAGCCTGATGGTGTGTGAAGTTAGTGAGCCAAATGGAGTTGTTCTCCCACAAGAACCACTCGGCTGATTCTTCTTCAATATGCCCTTCACCAACATGCAGTGTTTCCTTGATTGAATTAGCTCTCACACCAATATTTGCGTCTAGAGCCTTTGCATTGAGGGCTATCTGCAAACGTCTGTGGTGCTGAAGTTGCCTCTGAATGTGGAGTTGGTGGCATGTGAAACCCGCATGTGGAGCATTCGTTTGTGTGGGATGCTCACCAAGCTTCATTTCAGTCCTAGGCACTCAAAGGGCACTAAGCATAGAGTGTGAAAACTGAGTTTCCTTGAGAGCTGCTTGGAAGCCTGATGGTGTGTGAGTTAGTGAGCCAAATGGAGTTGTTCTCCCACAAGAACCACTAGGCTGATTCTTCTTCAATATGCCCTTCACCAACATGCAGTGTTTCCTTGATTGAATTAGCTCTCACACCACTATTTGCGTCTAGAGCCTTTGCATTGAGGGCTATCTGAAAGTGTTTTTGGCGTTGAAATTGTCTCTGAATGTGGAGTTGGTGGCATGTGAAACCCGCATGTGGAGCATTCGTTTCTGTGGGATGCTCACCAAGCTTCATTTCAGTCCTAGGCACTCAAAGGGCACTAAGCATAGAGTGTGAAAACTGAGTTTCCTTGAGAGCTGCTTGGAAGCCTGATGGTGTGTGACGTTAGTGAGCCAAATGGAGTTTTTCTCCCACAAGAACCACTCGGCTGATTCTTCTTCAATATGCCCTTCACCAACATGCAGTGTTTGCTTGATTGAATTAGCTCTCACACCAATATTTGCTTCTAGAGAATTTGCATTGAGGGCTATCTGAAAGTGGTTTTGGCGCTGAAGTTGCCTGTGAATGTGGAGTTGATGGCATGTGAAACCCGCATGTGGACCATTCGTTTGTGTGGGATGCTCTACCAGGTTCATTCCTAGATAATGCACTCAAGGGGCACTAAGCATAGAGTGTGAAAACTGAGTTTCCTTGAGAGCTGCTTGAAAGCCTCATGGTGTGCGAAGTTACTGAGCCAAATGTAATTGTTTTCCCACAAGAACCACTCATCTGATTCTTCTTCAATATGCCCTTCACCAACATGCAGTGTTTCCTTGATTGAATTAGCTCTCACACCAATATTTGCGTCTAGAGCCTTTGCATTGAGGGCTATCTGAAAGTGTTTTTGGCGCTGAAGTTGCCTGTGAATGTGGAATTGGTGGCATGTGAAACCCGCATGTGGAGCATTCGTTTGTGTGGGATGCTCTACCAGGTTCATTCCTAGATAATGCACTCAAAGGGCACTAAGCATAGAGTGTGAAAACTGAGTTTCCTTGAGAGCTGCTTGGAAGCCTGATGGTGTGTGACGTTAGTGAGCCAAATGGAGTTGTTCTCCCACAAGAACCACTTGGCTGATTCTTCTTCAATATGCCCTTCACCAACATGCACTGTTTCCTTGATTGAATTAGCTCTCACACCAATATTTGCGTCTAGAGCCTTTGCATTGAGGGCTATCTGCAAACGTCTGTGGCGCTGAAGTTGTCTGTGAATGTGGAGTTGGTGGCATGTGAAACCCGCATGTGGAGCATTCGTTTGTGTGGGATGCTCACCAAGCTTCATTTCAGTCCTAGGCACTGAAAGGGCACTAAGCATAGAGTGTGAAAACTGAGTTTCCTTGAGAGCTGCTTGGAAGCCTGATGGTGTGTGACGTTAGTGAGCCAAATGGAGTTGTTCTCCCACAAGAACCACTCGGCTGATTCTTCTTCAATATGCCCTTCACCAACATGCAGTGTTTGCTTGATTGAATTAGCTCTCACACCAATATTTGCTTCTAGAGAATTTGCATTGAGGGCTATCTGAAAGTGGTTTTGGCGCTGAAGTTGCCTGTGAATGTGGAGTTGATGGCATGTGAAACCCGCATGTGGACCATTCGTTTGTGTGGGATGCTCTACCAGGTTCATTCCTAGATAATGCACTCAAGGGGCACTAAGCATAGAGTGTGAAAACTGAGTTTCCTTGAGAGCTGCTTGAAAGCCTCATGGTGTGCGAAGTTACTGAGCCAAATGTAATTGTTTTCCCCCCAAGAACCACTCGGCTGATTCTTCTTCAATATGCCCTTCACCAACATGCAGTGTTTCCTTGATTGAATTAGCTCTCACACCAATATTTGCGTCTAGAGCCTTTGCATTGAGGGCTATCTGAAAGTGTTTTTGGCGCTGAAGTTGCCTGTGAATGTGGAATTGGTGGCATGTGAAACCCGCATGTGGAGCATTCGTTTGTGTGGGATGCTCTACCAGGTTCATTCCTAGATAATGCACTCAAAGGGCACTAAGCATAGAGTGTGAAAACTGAGTTTCCTTGAGAGCTGCTTGGAAGCCTGATGGTGTGTGACGTTAGTGAGCCAAATGGAGTTGTTCTCCCACAAGAACCACTTGGCTGATTCTTCTTCAATATGCCCTTCACCAACATGCAGTGTTTCCTTGATTGAATTAGCTCTCACACCAATATTTGCGTCTAGAGCCTTTGCATTGAGGGCTATCTGCAAACGTCTGTGGCGCTGAAGTTGTCTGTGAATGTGGAGTTGGTGGCATGTGAAACCCGCATGTGGAGCATTCGTTTGTGTGGGATGCTCACCAAGCTTCATTTCAGTCCTAGGCACTGAAAGGGCACTAAGCATAGAGTGTGAAAACTGAGTTTCCTTGAGAGCTGCTTGGAAGCCTGATGGTGTGTGACGTTAGTGAGCCAAATGGAGTTGTTCTCCCACAAGAACCACTCGGCTGATTCTTCTTCAATATGCCCTTCACCAACATGCAGTGTTTCCTTGATTGAATTAGCTCTCACACAAATGTTTGCGTCTAGAGCCTTTGCATTGAGGGCTACCTGAAAACGGCTGTGGCGCTGAAGTTGCCTGTGAATGTGGAGTTGGTGGCATGTGAAACCCGCATGTGGAGCATTCGTTTGTGTGGGATGCTCTACCAAGTTCATTCCGAGATAATGCACTCAAAGGGCACTAAGCATAGAGTGTGAAAACTGAGTTTCCTTGAGAGCTGCTTGGAAGCCTGATGGTGTGTGACGTTAGTGAGCCAAATGGAGTTGTTCTCCCACAAGAACCACTCGGCTGATTCTTCTTCAATATGCCCTTCACCAACATGCACTGTTTCCTTGATTGAATTAGCTCTCACACCAATATTTGCGTCTAGAGCCTTTGCATTGAGGGCTATCTGCAAACGTCTGTGGCGCTGAAGTTGCCTGTGAATGTGGAGTTGGTGGCATGTGAAACCCTCATGTGGAGCATTCGTTTCTGTGGGATGCTCACCAAAGTTCATTTCAGTCGTAGGCACTCAAAGGGCACTAAGCATAGAGTGTGAAAACTGAGTTTCCTTGAGAGCTGCTTGGAAGCCTGATGGTGTGTGAAGTTAGTGAGCCAAATGGAGTTGTTCTCCCACAAGAACCACTCGGCTGATTCTTCTTCAATATGCCCTTCACCAACATGCAGTGTTTCCTTGATTGAATTAGCTCTGACACCAATATTTGCGTCTAGAGCCTTTGCATTGAGGGCTATCTGCAAACGGCTGTGGCGCTGAAGTTGTCTGTGAATGTGGAGTCGGTGGCATGTGAAACCCGCATGTGGAGCATTCGTTTGTGTGGGATGCTCTACCAGGTTCATCCCTAGATAATGCACTCATAGGGCACTAAGCATAGAGTGTGAAAACTGAGTTTCCTTGAGAGCTGCTTGGAAGCCTGATGGTGTGTGAAGTTAGTGATTCAAATGGAGTTGTTCTCCCACAAGAACCACTCGGCTGATTCTTCTTCAATATGCCCTTCACCAACATGCAGTGTTTCCTTGATTGAATTAGCTCTCACACCAATATTTGGGTCTAGAGCCTTTGCATTGAGGGCTATCTGCAAACGTCTGTGTCGCTGAAGTTGCCTGTGAATGTGGAGTTGGTGGCATGTGAAACCCGCATGTGGAGCATTCGTTTGTGTGGGATGCTCTACCAGGTTCATTCCTAGATAATGCACTCAAAGGGCATTAGGCATAGAGTGTGAAAACTGAGTTTCCTTGAGAGCTGCTTGGAAGCCTGATGGTGTGTGATGTTAGTGAGCCAAATGGAGTTGTTCTCCCACAAGAACCACTCAGCTGATTCTTCTGCAAAATGTCCTTCACCAACATGCAGTGTTTCCTTGATTGAATTAGCTCTCACACCAATATTTGCGTCTAGAGCCTTTGCATTGAGGGCTATCTGCAAACGTCTGTGGCGCTGAAGTTGCCTGTGAATGTGGAGTTGGTGGCATGTGAAACCCGCATGTGGAGCATTCGTTTGTGTGGGATGCTCTACCAGGTTCATTCCTAGATAATGCACTCAAAGGGCACTAAGCATAGAGTGTGAAAACTGAGTTTCCTTGAGAGCTGCTTGGAAGCCTGATGGTGTGTGAAGTTAGTGAGCCAAATGGAGTTGTTCTCCCACAAGAATCACTCGGCTGATTCTTCTGCAATATGTCCTTCACCAACATGCACTGTTTCCTTGATTGAATTAGCTCTCACACCAATATTTGCGTCTAGAGCCTTTGCATTGAGGGCTATCTGCAAACGTCTGTGGCGCTGAAGTTGCCTGTGAATGTGGAGTTGGTGGCATGTGAAACCCGCATTTGGAGCATTCGTTTGTGTGGGATGCTCTACCAGCTTCATTCCTAGATAATGCACTCAAAGGGCACTAAGCATAGAGTGTGAAAATTGAGTTTCCTTGAGAGCTGCGTGGAAGCCTGATGGTGTGTGAAGTTAGTGAGCCAAATGGAGTTGTTCTCCCACAAGAACCACTCGGCTGATTCTTCTTCAATATGCCCTTCACCAACATGCAGTGTTTCCTTGATTGAATTAGCTCTCACACCACTATTTGCGTCTAGAGACTTTGCATTGAGGGCTATCTGAAAGTGTTTTTGGCGTTGAAATTGTCTCTGAATGTGGAGTTGGTGGCATGTGAAACCCGCATGTGGAGCATTCGTTTGTGTGGGATGCTCTCCAAGCTTCATTTCAGTCCTAGGCACTCAAAGGGCACTAAGCATAGAGTGTGAAAACTGAGTTTCCTTGAGAGCTGTTTGGAAGCCTGATGGTGTGTGAAGTTAGTGAGTCAAATGGAGTTGTTCTCCCACAAGAACCACTCGGCTGATTCTACTTCAATATGCCCTTCACCAACATGCAGTGTTTCCTTGATTGAATTAGCTCTCACACCAATATTTGCGTCTAGAGCCTTTGCATTGAGGGCTATGTGAAAACGGCTGTGGCGCTGAAGTTGCCTGTGAATGTGGAGTTGGTGGCATGTGAAACCCGCATGTGGAGCATTCGTTTGTGTGGGATGCTCTACCAAGTTCATTCCTAGATAATGCACTCAAAGGGCACTAAGCATAGAGTGTGAAAACTGAGTTTCCTTGAGAGCTGCTTGGAAGCCTGATGGTGTGTGACGTTAGTGAGCCAAATGGAGTTGTTCTCCCACAAGAACCACTCGGCTGATTCTTCTTCAATATGCCCTTCACCAACATGCAGTGTTTCCTTGATTGAATTAGCTCTCACACCAATATTTGCGTCTAGAGCCTTTGCATTGAGGGCTATCTGAAAGTGGCTTTGGCGCTGAAGTTGCCTGTGAATGTGGAGTTGGTGGCATGTGAAACCCGCATGTGGAGCCTTCGTTTCTGTGGGATGCTCACCAAGCTTCATTTCAGTCCTAGGCACTCAACGGGCACTAAGCATAGAGTGTGAAAACTGAGTTTCCTTGAGAGCTGCTTGGAAGCCTGATGGTGTGTGATGTTAGTGAGCCAAATGGAGTTGTTCTCCCACAAGAACCACTCGGCTGATTCTTCTTCAATATGCCCTTCACCAACATGCACTGTTTCCTTGATTGAATTAGCTCTCACACCAATATTTGCGTCTAGAGCCTTTGCATTGAGGGCTATCTGAAAACGGCTGTGGCGCTGAAGTTGCCTCTGAATGTGGAGTTGGTGGCATGTGAAACCCGCATGTGGAGCATTCGTTTGTGTGGGATGCTCTACCAGGTTCATTCCTAGATAATGCACTCAAAGGGCACTAAGCATAGAGTGTGAAAACTGAGTTTCCTTGAGAGCTGCTTGGAAGCCTGATGGTGTGTGAAGTTAGTGAGTCAAATGGAGTTGTTCTCCCACAAGAACCACTCGGCTGATTCTTCTTCAATATGCCCTTCACCAACATGCAGTGTTTCCTTGATTGAATTAGCTCTCACACCAATATTTGGGTCTAGAGCCTTTGCATTGAGGGCTATCTGCAAACGTCTGTGGCGTTGAAGTTGCCTGTGAATGTGGAGTTGGTGGCATGTGAAACCCGCATGTGGAGCATTCGTTTGTGTGGGATGCTCTACCAGGTTCATTCCTAGATAATGCACTCAAAGGGCATTAGGCATAGAGTGTGAAAACTGAGTTTCCTTGAGAGCTGCTTGGAAGCCTGATGGTGTGTGATGTTAGTGAGCCAAATGGAGTTGTTCTCCCACAAGAACCACTCGGCTGATTCTTCTTCAATATGCCCTTCACCAACATGCAGTGTTTCCTTGATTGAATTAGCTCTCACACCAATATTTGCGTCTAGAGCCTTTGCATTGAGGGCTATCTGAAAACGGCTGTGGCGCTGAAGTTGCCTGTGAATGTGGAGTTGGTGGCATGTGAAACCCGCATGTGGAGCATTCGTTTGTGTGGGATGCTCTACCAGGTTCATTCCTAGATAATGCACTCAAAGGGCACTAAGCATAGAGTGTGAAAACTGAGTTTCCTTGAGAGCTGCTTGGAAGCCTGATGGTGTGTGAAGTTAGTGAGCCAAATGAAGTTGTTCTCCCACAAGAACCACTCGGCTGATTCTTCTTCAATATGCCCTTCACCAACATGCAGTGTTTCCTTGATTGAATTAGCTCTCACACCAATAATTGCGTCTAGAGCCTTTGCATTGAGGGCTATCTGCAAACGTCTGTGGCGCTGAAGTTGCCTGTGAATGTGGAGTTGGTGGCATGTGAAACCCGCATGTGGAGCATTCGTTTGTGTGGGATGCTCTACCAGGTTCATTCCTAGATAATGCACTCAAAGGGCACTAAGCATAGAGTGTGAAAACTGAGTTTCCTTGAGAGCTGCTTGGAAGCCTGATGGTGTGTGAAGTTAGTGAGCCAAATGGAGTTGTTCTCCCACAAGAACCACTCGGCTGATTCTTCTTCAATATGCCCTTCACCAACATGCAGTGTTTCCTTGATTGAATTAGCTCTCACACCAATAATTGCGTCTAGAGCCTTTGCATTGAGGGCTATCTGAAAATGGCTGTGGCGCTGAAGTTGCCTGTGAATGTGGAGTTGGTGGCATGTGAAACCCGCATGTGGAGCATTCGTTTGTGTGGGATGCTCTACCAGCTTCATTCCTAGATAACGCACTCAAAGGGCATTAGGCATAGAGTGTGAAAACTGAGTTTCCTTGAGAGCTGCTTGGAAGCCTGATGGTGTGTGACGTTAGTGAGCCAAATGGAGTTGTTCTCCCACAAGAATCACTCGGCTGATTCTTCTGCAATATGTCCTTCACCAACATGCAGTGTTTCCTTGATTGAATTAGCTCTCACACCAATATTTGCGTCTAGAGCCTTTGCATTGAGGGCTATCTGCAAACGTCTGTGGCGCTGAAGTTGCCTGTGAATGTGGAGTTGGTGGCATGTGAAACCTTCATGTGGAGCATTCGTTTGTGTGGGATGCTCTACCAGTTCATTCCTAGATAATGCACTCAAAGGGCACTAAGCATAGAGTGTGAAAATTGAGTTTCCTTGAGAGCTGCTTGGAAGCCTGATGGTGTGTGACGTTAGTGAGCCAAATGGAGTTGTTCTCCCACAAGAACCACTCGGCTGATTCTTCTTCAATATGCCCTTCACCAACATGCAGTTTTTCCTTGATTGAATTAGCTCTCACACCAATATTTGCGTCTAGAGCCTTTGCATTGAGGGCTATCTGAAAGTGGCTTGGCGCTGAAGTTGCCTCTGAATGTGGAGTTGGTGGCATGTGAAACCCGCATGTGGAGCATTCGTTTCTGTGGGATGCTCTCCAAGCTTCATTTCAGTCCTAGGCACTCAAAGGGCACTAAGCATAGAGTGTGAAAACTGAGTTTCCTTGAGAGCTGCTTGGAAGCCTGATGGTGTGTGATGTTAGTGAGCCAAATGGAGTTGTTCTCCACAAGAACCACTCGGCTGATTCTTCTTCAATATGCCCTTCACCAACATGCAGTGTTTCCTTGATTGAATTAGCTCTTACACCAATATTTGCGTCTAGAGCCTTTGCATTGAGGGCTATCTGCAAACGGCTGTCTCGCTGAAGTTGTCTGTGAATGTGGAGTTGGTGGCATGTGAAACCCGCATGTGGAGCATTCGTTTGTGTGGGATGCTCTACCAGGTTCATTCCTAGATAATGCACTCAAAGGGCACTAAGCATAGAGTGTGAAAACTGAGTTTCCTTGAGAGCTGCTTGGAAGCCTGATGGTGTGTGAAGTTAGTGAGTCAAATGGAGTTGTTCTCCACAAGAACCACTCGGCTGATTCTTCTTCAATATGCCCTTCACCAACATGCAGTGTTTCCTTGATTGAATTAGCTCTCACACCAATATTTGCGTCTAGAGCCTTTGCATTGAGGGGCTATCTGCAAACGTCTGTGGCGTTGAAGTTGCCTGTGAATGTGGAGTTGGTGGCATGTGAAACCCGCATGTGGAGCATTCGTTTGTGTGGGATGCTCTACCAGGTTCATTCCTAGATAATGCACTCAAAGGGCATTAGGCATAGAGTGTGAAAACTGAGTTTCCTTGAGAGCTGCTTGGAAGCCTGATGGTGTGTGATGTTAGTGAGCCAAATGGAGTTGTTCTCCCACAAGAACCACTCGGCTGATTCTTCTTCAATATGCCCTTCACCAACATGCAGTGTTTCCTTGATTGAATTAGCTCTCACACCAATATTTGCGTCTAGAGCCTTTGCATTGAGGGCTATCTGCAAACGTCTGTGTCGCTGAAGTTGCCTGTGAATGTGGAGTTGGTGGCATGTGAAACCCGCATGTGGAGCATTCGTTTGTGTGGGATGCTCTACCAGGTTCATTCCTAGATAATGCACTCAAAGGGCACTAAGCATAGAGTGTGAAAACTGAGTTTCCTTGAGAGCTGCTTGGAAGCCTGATCGTGTGTGAAGTTAGTGAGCCAAATGAAGTTGTTCTCCCACAAGAACCACTCGGCTGATTCTTCTTCAATATGCCCTTCACCAACATGCAGTGTTTCCTTGATTGAATTAGCTCTCACACCAATAATTGCGTCTAGAGCCTTTGCATTGAGGGCTATCTGCAAACGTCTGTGGCGCTGAAGTTGCCTGTGAATGTGGAGTTGGTGGCATGTGAAACCCGCATGTGGAGCATTCGTTTGTGTGGGATGCTCATCAAGCTTCATTTCAGTCCTAGGCACTCAAAGGGCACTAAGCATAGAGTGTGAAAACTGAGTTTCCTTGAGAGCTGTTTGGAAGCCTGATGGTGTGTGAAGTTAGTGAGGCAAATGGAGTTGTTCTCCAACAAGAACCACTCGGCTGCTTCTTCTTCAATATGCCCTTCACCAACATGCACTGTTTCCTTGATTGAATTAGCTCTCACACGAATATTTGCGTCTAGAGCCTTTGCATTGTGGGCTATCTGAAAGTGGTTTTGGTGCTGAAGTTGCCTGTGAATGTGGAGTTGGTGGCATGTGAAACCCGCATGTGGAGCATTCGTTTGTGTGGGATGCTCTACCAGGTTCATTCCTAGATAATGCACTCAAAGGGCACTAAGCATAGAGTGTGAAAACTGAGTTTCCTTGAGAGCTGCTTGGAAGCCTGATGGTGTGTGAAGTTAGTGAGCCAAATGGAGTTGTTCTCCCACAAGAACCAATCGGCTAATTCTTCTTCAATATGCCCTTCACTAACATGCTCTGTTTCCTTGATTGAAGTAGCTCTCACACCAATATTTGCACCTAGAGACTTTGCATTGAGGGCTATCTGCAAACGGCTGTGGCGCTGAAGTTGCCTGTGAATGTGGAGTTGGTGGCATGTGAAAAACGCATGTGGAGCATTCGTTTGTGTGGGATGCTCATCAAGCTTCATTTCAGTCGTACGCACTCAAAGGGCACTAAGCATAGAGTGTGAAAACTGAGTTTCCTTGAGAGCTGTTTGGAAGCCTGATGGGTGTGTGAAGTTAGTGAGCCAAATGGAGTTGTTCTCCCACAAGAACCACTCGGCTGATTCTTCTTCAATATGCCCTTCACCAACATGCAGTGTTTCCTTGATTGAATTAGCTCTCACACCAATATTTGCGTCTAGAGCCTTTGCATTGAGGGCTATCTGAAAATGGCTGTGGTGCTGAAGTTGCCTGTGAATGTGGAGTTGGTGGCATGTGAAACCCACATGTGGAGCATTCGTTTGTGTGGGATGCTCTACCAGGTTCATTCCTAGATAATGCACTCAAAGGGCACTAAGCATAGAGTGTGAAAACCGAGTTTCCTTGAGAGCTGCTTGGAAGCCTGATGGTGTGTGAAGTTAGTGAGCCAAATGGAGTTGTTCTCCCACAAGAACAACTCAGAAGATTCTTCTTCAATATGCACTTCACCAACATGCACTGTTTCCTTGATTGAATTAGCTCTCACACCAATATTTGCGTCTAGAGCCTTTGCATTGAGGGCTATCTGAAAACGGCTGTGGCACTGTAGTTGCCTGTGAATGTGGAGTTGGTGGCATGTGAAACCCGCATGTGGAGCCTTCGTTTGTGTGGGATGCTCACCAAGCTTCATTTCGGTCCTAGGCACTCAAAGGGCACTAAGCATAGAGTGTGAAAACTGAGTTTCCTTGAGAGCTGCTTGGAAGCCTGATGGTGTGTGACGTTAGTGAGCCAAATGGAGTTGTTCTTCCACAAGAACCACTCGGCTGATTCTTCTTCAATATGCCCTTCACCAACATGCAGTGTTTCCTTGATTGAATTAGCTCTCACACCAATATTTGCATCTAGAGCCTTTGCATTGAGGGCTATCTGAAAGTGGCTGTGGCGCTGAAGTTGTCTGTGAATGTGGAGTTGGTGGCATGTGAAACCCTCATGTGGAGCATTCGTTTGTGTGGGATGCTCTACCAGGTTCATTCCTAGATAATGCACTCAAAGGGCACTAAGCATAGAGTGTGAAAACTGAGTTTCCTTGAGAGCTGCTTGGAAGCCTGATGGTGTGTGAAGTTAGTGAGTCAAATGGAGTTGTTCTCCCACAAGAACCACTCGGCTGATTCTTCTTCAATATGCCCTTCACCAACATGCAGTGTTTCCTTGATTGAATTAGCTCTCACACCAATATTTGCTTCTAGAGCCTTTGCATTGAGGGCTATCTGAAAATGGCTGTGGCGCTGAAGTTGCCTGTGAATGTGGAGTTGGTGGCATGTGAAACCCGCATGTGGAGCATTCGTTTGTGTGGGATGCTCTACCAGGTTCATTCCTAGATAATGCACTCAAAGGGCACTAAGCATAGAGTGTGAAAACTGAGTTTCCTTGAGAGCTGCTTGGAAGCCTGATGGTGTGTGACGTTAGTGAGCCAAATGGAGTTGTTCTCCCACAAGAATCACTCGGCTGATTCTTCTGCAAAATGTCCTTCACCAACATGCAGTGTTTCCTTGATTGAATTAGCTCTCACACCACTATTTGCGTCTAGAGCCTTTGCATTGAGGGCTATCTGCAAACGTCTGTGGCGCTGAAGTTGCCTGTGAATGTGGAGTTGGTGGCATGTGAAACCCGCATGTGGAGCATTCGTTTGTGTGGGATGCTCTACCAGGTTCATTCCTAGATAATGCACTCAAAGGGCACTAAGCATAGAGTGTGAAAACTGAGTTTCCTTGAGAGCTGCTTGGAAGCCTGATGGTGTGTGAAGTTAGTGAGCCAAATGGAGTTGTTCTCCCACAAGAACCAATCGGCTAATTCTTCTTCAATATGCCCTTCACTAACATGCTCTGTTTCCTTGATTGAAGTAGCTCTCACACCAATATTTGCACCTAGAGACTTTGCATTGAGGGCTATCTGCAAACGGCTGTGGCGCTGAAGTTGCCTGTGAATGTGGAGTTGGTGGCATGTGAAAAACGCATGTGGAGCATTCGTTTGTGTGGGATGCTCATCAAGCTTCATTTCAGTCCTAGGCACTCAAAGGGCACTAAGCATAGAGTGTGAAAACTGAGTTTCCTTGAGAGCTGCTTGGAAGCCTGATGGTGTGTGAAGTTAGTGAGCCAAATGGAGTTGTTCTCCCACAAGAACCACTCGGCTGATTCTTTTTCAATATGCCCTTCACCAACATGCAGTGTTTCCTTGATTGAATTAGCTCTCACTCGAATATTTGCGTCTAGAGAATTTGCATTGAGGGCTATCAGAAAGTGGTTTTATCGCTGAAGTTGCCTGTGAATGTGGAGTTGGTGGCATGTGAAACCCGCATGTGGAGCATTCGTTTGTGTGGGATGCTCTACCAGGTTCATTCCTAGATAATGCACTCATAGGGCATTAGGCATAGAGTGTGAAAACTGAGTTTCCTTGAGAGCTGCTTGGAAGCCTGATGGTGTGTGAAGTTAGTGAGCCAAATGGAGTTGTTCTCCCACAAGAATCACTCGGCTGATTCTTCTGCAATATGTCCTACACCAACATGCAGTGTTTCCTTGATTGAATTAGCTCTCACACCAATATTTGCGTCTAGAGCCTTTGCATTGAGGGCTATCTGCAAACGTCTGTGTCGCTGAAGTTGCCTGTGAATGTGGAGTTGGTGGCATGTGAAACCCGCATGTGGAGCATTCGTTTGTGTGGGATGCTCTACCAGGTTCATTCCTAGATAATGCACTCAAAGGGCACTAAGCATAGAGTGTGAAAACTGAGTTTCCTTGAGAGCTGCTTGGAAGCCTGATGGTGTGTGATGTTAGTGAGCCAAATGGAGTTGTTCTCCCACAAGAACCACTTGGCTGATTCTTCTTCAATATGCCCTTCACCAACATGCAGTGTTTCCTTGATTGAATTAGCTCTCACACCAATAATTGCGTCTAGAGCCTTTGCATTGAGGGCTATCTGAAAATGGCTGTGGTGCTGAAGTTGCCTGTGAATGTGGAGTTGGTGGCATGTGAAACCCACATGTGGAGCATTCGTTTGTGTGGGATGCTCTACCAGGTTCATTCCTAGATAATGCACTCAAAGGGCACTAAGCATAGAGTGTGAAAACCGAGTTTCCTTGAGAGCTGCTTGGAAGCCTGATGGTGTGTGAAGTTAGTGAGCCAAATGGAGTTGTTCTCCCACAAGAACAACTCAGAAGATTCTTCTTCAATATGCACTTCACCAACATGCACTGTTTCCTTGATTGAATTAGCTCTCACACCAATATTTGCGTCTAGAGCCTTTGCATTGAGGGCTATCTGAAAACGGCTGTGGCGCTGTAGTTGCCTGTGAATGTGGAGTTGGTGGCATGTGAAACCCGCATGTGGAGCCTTCGTTTGTGTGGGATGCTCACCAAGCTTCATTTCGGTCCTAGGCACTCAAAGGGCACTAAGCATAGAGTGTGAAAACTGAGTTTCCTTGAGAGCTGCTTGGAAGCCTGATGGTGTGTGACGTTAGTGAGCCAAATGGAGTTGTTCTCCCACAAGAACCACTCGGCTGATTCTTCTTCAATATGCCCTTCACCAACATGCAGTGTTTCCTTGATTGAATTAGCTCTCACACCAATATTTGCATCTAGAGCCTTTGCATTGAGGGCTATCTGAAAGTGGCTGTGGCGCTGAAGTTGTCTGTGAATGTGGAGTTGGTGGCATGTGAAACCCTCATGTGGAGCATTCGTTTGTGTGGGATGCTCTACCAGGTTCATTCCTAGATAATGCACTCAAAGGGCACTAAGCATAGAGTGTGAAAACTGAGTTTCCTTGAGAGCTGCTTGGAAGCCTGATGGTGTGTGACGTTAGTGAGCCAAATGGAGTTGTTCTCCCACAAGAATCACTCGGCTGATTCTTCTGCAAAATGTCCTTCACCAACATGCAGTGTTTCCTTGATTGAATTAGCTCTCACACCACTATTTGCGTCTAGAGCCTTTGCATTGAGGGCTATCTGCAAACGTCTGTGGCGCTGAAGTTGCCTGTGAATGTGGAGTTGGTGGCATGTGAAACCCGCATGTGGAGCATTCGTTTGTGTGGGATGCTCTACCAGGTTCATTCCTAGATAATGCAC
>NW_026697948.1:0-25023 GCF_030435755.1 Ochotona princeps | reverse complement strand
GTGAAGGGCATATTGAAGAAGGATCAGCCGAGTGGTTCTTGTGGGAGAACAACTCCATTTGGCTCACTAACTTCACACACCATCAGGCTTCCAAGCAGCTCTCAAGGAAACTCAGTTTTCACACTCTATGCTTAGTGCCCTTTGTATGGCCTAGGACTGAAATGAAGCTTGGAGAGCATCCCACACAAACGAATGCTCCACATGCGGGTTTCACATGCCACCAACTCCACATTCACAGGCAACTTCAGCGCCACAGCCGTTTTCAGATAGCCCTCAATGCAAAGGCTCTAGACGCAAATATTGGTGTGAGAGCTAATTCAATCAAGGAAACACTGCATGTTGGTGAAGGGCATATTGAAGAAGGATCAGCCGAGTGGTTCTTGTGGGAGAACAACTCCATTTGGCTCACTAACTTCACACACCATCAGGCTTCCAAGCAGCTCTCAAGGAAACTCAGTTTTCACACTCTATGCTTAGTGCCCTTTGAGTGCATTATGTAGCAATGAACCTGGTAGAGCATCCCACACAAACGAATGCTCCACATGCGGGTTTCACATGCCACCAACACCACATTCACAGGCAACTTCAGCGCCACAGCCGTTTTCAGATAGCCCTCAATGCAAAGGCTCTAGACGCCAATATTGGTGTGAGAGCTAATTCAATCAAGGAAACACTGCATGTTGGTGAAGGGCATATTGAAGAAGGATCAGCTGAGTGGTTCTTGTGGGAGAACAACTCCATTTGGCTCACTAACTTCACACACCATCAGGCTTCCAAGCAGCTCTCAAGGAAACTCAGTTTTCACACTCTATGCTTAGTGCCTTATGAGTGCCTAGGACTGAAATGAAGCTTGGAGAGCATCCCACACAAACGAATGCTCCACATGCGGGTTTCACATGCCACCAACTCCACATTCACAGGCAACTTCAGCGCCACAGCCGTTTTCAGATAGCCCTCAATGCAAAGGCTCTAGACGCAAATATTGGTGTGAGAGCTAATTCAATCAAGGAAACACTGCATGTTGGTGAAGGGCATATTGAAGAAGGATCAGCCGAGTGGTTCTTGTGGGAGAACAACTCCATTTGGCTCACTAACTTCACACACCATCAGGCTTCCAAGCAGCTCTCAAGGAAACTCAGGTTTCACACTCTATGCTTAGTGCCCTTTGAGTGCCTAGGACTGAAATGAAGCTTGGTCAGCATCCCACACAAACGAATGCTCCACATGCGGGTTTCACATGCCACCAACTCCACATTCACAGGCAACTTCAGCGCCACAGCCGTTTTCAGATAGCCCTCAATGCAAAGGCTCTAGACGCCAATATTGGTGTGAGAGCTAATTCAATCAAGGAAACACTGCATGTTGCTGAAGGGCATATTGAAGAAGGATCAGCCGAGTGGTTCTTGTGGGAGAACAACTCCATTTGGCTCACTAACTTCACACACCATCAGGCTTCCAAGCAGCTCTCAAGGAAACTCAGTTTTCACACTCTATGCTTAGTGCCCTTTGAGTACATTATGTAGCAATGAACCTGGTAGAGCATCACACAAACGAATGCTCCACATGCGGGTTTCACATGCCACCAACTCCACATTCACAGGCAACTTCAGCGCCACAGCCGTTTTCAGATAGCCCTCAATGCAAAAGCTCTAGACGCAAATATTGGTGTGAGAGCTAATTCAATCAAGGAAACACTGCATGTTGGTGAAGGGCATATTGAAGAAGGATCAGCCGAGTGGTTCTTGTGGGAGAACAACTCCATTTGGCTCACTAACTTCACACACCATCAGGCTTCCAAGCAGCTCTCAAGGAAACTCAGTTTTCACACTCTATGCTTAGTGCCCTTTGTATGGCCTAGGACTGAAATGAAGCTTGGAGAGCATCCCACACAAACGAATGCTCCACATGCGGGTTTCACATGACACAAACTCCACATTCACAGGCAACTTCAGCGCCACTGCCGTTTTCAGATAGCCCTCAATGCAAAGGCTCTAGACACAAATATTGGTGTGAGAGCTAATTCAATCAAGGAAACACTGCATGTTGGTGAAGGGCATATTGAAGAAGGATCAGGGGAGTGGTTCTTGTGGGAGAACAACTCCATTTGGCTCACTAACTTCACACACCATCAGGCTTCCAAGCAGCTCTCAAGGAAACTCAGTTTTCACACTCTAGGCTTAGTGCCCTTTGAGTGCATTATCTAGGAATGAACCTGGTAGAACATCCCACAGAAACGAATGCTCCACATGCGGGTTTCACATGCCACCAACTCCACATTCACAGGCAACTTCAGCGCCACAGCTGTTTTCAGATAGCCCTCAATGCAAAGGCTCTAGACGCCAATATTGGTGTGAGAGCTAATTCAATCAAGGAAACACTGCATGTGGGTGAAGGGCATATTGAAGAAGGATCAGCCGAGTGGTTCTTGTGGGAGAACAACTCCATTTGGCTCACTAACTTCACACACCATCAGGCTTCCAAGCAGCTCTCAAGGAAACTCAGTTTTCACACTCTATGCTTAGTGCCTTATGAGTGCCTAGGACTGAAATGAAGCTTGGAGAGCATCCCACATAAACGAATGCTCCACATGCGGGTTTCACATGCCACCAACTCCACATTCACAGGCAACTTCAGCGCCACAGCCGTTTTCAGATAGCCCTCAATGCAAAGGCTCTAGACGCCAATATTGGTGTGAGAGCTAATTCAATCAAGGAAACACTGCATGTTGGTGAAGGGCATATTGAAGAAGGATCAGCCGAGTGGTTCTTGTGGGAGAACAACTCCATTTGGCTCACTAACTTCACACACCATCAGGCTTCCAAGCAGCTCTCAAGGAAACCTCAGTTTTCACACTCTATGCTTAGTGCCCTTTGTATGGCCTAGGACTGAAATGAAGCTTGGAGAGCATCCCACACAAACGAATGCTCCACATGCGGGTTTCACATGCCACCAACTCCACATTCACAGGCAACTTCAGCGCCACAGCCGTTTTCAGATAGCCCTCAATGCAAAGGCTCTAGACGCAAATATTGGTGTGAGAGCTAATTCAATCAAGGAAACACTGCATGTTGGTGAAGGGCATATTGAAGAAGGATCAGCCGAGTGGTTCTTGTGGGAGAACAACTCCATTTGGCTCACTAACTTCACACACCATCAGGCTTCCAAGCAGCTCTCAAGGAAACTCAGTTTTCACACTCTATGCTTAGTGCCCTTTGAGTGCATTATGTAGCAATGAACCTGGTAGAGCATCCCACACAAACGAATGCTCCACATGCGGGTTTCACATGCCACCAACTCCACATTCACAGGCAACTTCAGCGCCACAGCCGTTTTCAGATAGCCCTCAATGCAAAGGCTCTAGACGCAAATATTGGTGTGAGAGCTAATTCAATCAAGGAAACACTGCATGTTGGTGAAGGGCATATTGAAGAAGGATCAGCTGAGTGGTTCTTGTGGGAGAACAACTCCATTTGGCTCACTAACTTCACACACCATCAGGCTTCCAAGCAGCTCTCAAGGAAACTCAGTTTTCACACTCTATGCTTAGTGCCTTATGAGTGCCTAGGACTGAAATGAAGCTTGGAGAGCATCCCACACAAACGAATGCTCCACATGCGGGTTTCACATGCCACCAACTCCACATTCACAGGCAACTTCAGCGCCACAGCCGTTTTCAGATAGCCCTCAATGCAAAGGCTCTAGACGCAAATATTGGTGTGAGAGCTAATTCAATCAAGGAAACACTGCATGTTGGTGAAGGGCATATTGAAGAAGGATCAGCCGAGTGGTTCTTGTGGGAGAACAACTCCATTTGGCTCACTAACTTCACACACCATCAGGCTTCCAAGCAGCTCTCAAGGAAACTCAGGTTTCACACTCTATGCTTAGTGCCCTTTGAGTGCCTAGGACTGAAATGAAGCTTGGTCAGCATCCCACACAAACGAATGCTCCACATGCGGGTTTCACATGCCACCAACTCCACATTCACAGGCAACTTCAGCGCCACAGCCGTTTTCAGATAGCCCTCAATGCAAAGGCTCTAGACGCCAATATTGGTGTGAGAGCTAATTCAATCAAGGAAACACTGCATGTTGCTGAAGGGCATATTGAAGAAGGATCAGCCGAGTGGTTCTTGTGGGAGAACAACTCCATTTGGCTCACTAACTTCACACACCATCAGGCTTCCAAGCAGCTCTCAAGGAAACTCAGTTTTCACACTCTATGCTTAGTGCCCTTTGAGTACATTATGTAGCAATGAACCTGGTAGAGCATCCCACACAAACGAATGCTCCACATGCGGGTTTCACATGCCACCAACTCCACATTCACAGGCAACTTCAGCGCCACAGCCGTTTTCAGATAGCCCTCAATGCAAAAGCTCTAGACGCAAATATTGGTGTGAGAGCTAATTCAATCAAGGAAACACTGCATGTTGGTGAAGGGCATATTGAAGAAGGATCAGCCGAGTGGTTCTTGTGGGAGAACAACTCCATTTGGCTCACTAACTTCACACACCATCAGGCTTCCAAGCAGCTCTCAAGGAAACTCAGTTTTCACACTCTATGCTTAGTGCCCTATGAGTGCATTATCTAGGAATGAATCTAGTAGAGCATCCCACACAAACGAATGCTCCACATGCGGGTTTCACATGCCACCAACTCCACATTCACAGGCAACTTCAGCGCCACAGCCGTTTTCAGATAGCCCTCAATGCAAAGGCTCTAGACGCAAATATTGGTGTGAGAGCTAATTCAATCAAGGAAACACTGCATGTTGGTGAAGGGCATATTGAAGAAGGATCAGCCAAGTGGTTCTTGTGGGAGAACAACTCCATTTGGCTCACTAACTTCACACACCATCAGGCTTCCAAGCAGCTCTCAAGGAAACTCAGTTTTCACACTCTATGCTTAGTGCCCTTTGAGTGCATTATCTAGGAGTAAACCTGGCAGAGTATCCCACACGAACGAATGCTCCACATGCGGGTTTCACATGCCACCAACTCCACATTCACAGGCAACTTCAGTGCCACAGCCATTTTCAGATAGCCCTCAATGCAAAGGCTCCAGACGCAAATATTGGTGTGAGAGCTAATTCAATCAAGGAAACACTGCATGTTGGTGAAGGGCATATTGAAGAAGGATCAGCCGAGTGGTTCTTGTGGGAGAACAACTCCATTTGGCTCACTAACTTCACACACCATCAGGCTTCCAAGCAGCTCTCAAGGAAACTCAGTTTTCACACTCTATGCTTAGTGCCCTATGAGTGCCTAGGAGTGAAATGAAGCTTGGAGAGCATCCCACATAAACGAATGCTCCACATGCGGGTTTCACATGCCACCAACTCCACATTCACAGGCAACTTCAGCACCACAGCCGTTTTCAGATAGCCCTCAATGCAAAGGCTCTAGACGCAAATATTGGTGTGAGAGCTAATTCAATCAAGGAAACACTGCATGTTGGTGAAGGGCATATTGAAGAAGGATCAGCCGAGTGGTTCTTGTGGGAGAACAACTCCATTTGGCTCACTAACTTCACACACCATCAGGCTTCCAAGCAGCTCTCAAGGAAACTCAGTTTTCACACTCTATGCTTAGTGCCCTATGAGAGCATTATGTAGGAATGAACCTGGTAGAGCATCCCACACAAACGAATGCTCCACATGCGGGTTTCACATGCCACCAACTCCACATTCACAGGCAACTTCAGCGCCACAGCCGTTTTCAGATAGCCCTCAATGCAAAGGCTCTAGACGCCAATATTGGTGTGAGAGCTAATTCAATCAAGGAAACACTGCATGTTGGTGAAGGGCATATTGAAGAAGGATCAGCCGAGTGGTTCTTGTGGGAGAACAACTCCATTTGGCTCACTAACTTCACACACCATCAGGCTTCCAAGCAGCTCTCAAGGAAACTCAGTTTTCACACTCTATGCTTAGTGCCCTATGAGTGCCTAGGACTGAAATGAAGCTTGGAGAGCATCCCACATAAACGAATGCTCCACATGCGGGTTTCACATGCCACCAACTCCACATTCACAGGTAACTTCAGCGCCACAGCCGTTTTCAGATAGCCCTCAATGCAAAGGCTCTAGACGCAAATATTGGTGTGAGAGCTAATTCAATCAAGGAAACACTGCATGTTGGTGAAGGGCATATTGAAGAAGGATCAGCCGAGTGGTTCTTGTGGGAGAACAACTCCATTTGGCTCACTAACTTCACACACCATCAGGCTTCCAAGCAGCTCTCAAGGAAACTCAGTTTTCACACTCTATGCTTAGTGCCCTTTGAGTGCATTATCTAGGAATGAACCTGGTAGAGCATCCCACACAAACGAATGCTCCACATGCGGGTTTCACATGCCACCAACTCCACATTCACAGGCAACTTCAGCGCCACAGCCGTTTTCAGATAGTCCTCAATGCAAAGGCTCTAGACGCAAATATTGGTGTGAGAGCTAATTCAATCAAGGAAACACTGCATGTTGGTGAAAGGCATATTGAAGAAGGATCAGCCGAGTGGTTCTTGTGGAAGAACAACTCCATTTGGCTCACTAACTTCACACACCATCAGGCTTCCAAGCAGCTCTCAAGGAAACTCAGTTTTCACACTCTATGCTTAGTGCCCTTTGAGTGCATTATCTAGGAATGAACCTGGTAGAGCATCCCACAGAAACGAATGCTCCACATGCGGGTTTCACATGCCACCAACTCCACATTCACAGGCAACTTCAGTGCCACAGCCATTTTCAGATAGCCCTCAATGCAAAGGCTCCAGACGCAAATATTGGTGTGAGAGCTAATTCAATCAAGGAAACACTGCATGTTGGTGAAGGGCATATTGAAGAAGGATCAGCCGAGTGGTTCTTGTGGGAGAACAACTCCATTTGGCTCACTAACTTCACACACCATCAGGCTTCCAAGCAGCTCTCAAGGAAACTCAGTTTTCACTTATGCTTAGTGCCCTATGAGTGCCTAGGAGTGAAATGAAGCTTGGAGAGCATCCCACATAAACGAATGCTCCACATGCGGGTTTCACATGCCACCAACTCCACATTCACAGGCAACTTCAGCACCACAGCCGTTTTCAGATAGCCCTCAATGCAAAGGCTCTAGACGCAAATATTGGTGTGAGAGCTAATTCAATCAAGGAAACACTGCATGTTGGTGAAGGGCATATTGAAGAAGGATCAGCCGAGTGGTTCTTGTGTGAGAACAACTCCATTTGGCTCACTAACTTCACACCACACCATCAGGCTTCCAAGCAGCTCTCAAGGAAACTCAGTTTTCACACTCTATGCTTAGTGCCCTTTGAGTGCCTAGGACTGAAATGAAGCTTGGAGAGCATCCCACACAAACGAATGCTCCACATGCGGGTTTCACATGCCACCAACTCTACATTCACAGGCAACTTCAGCGCCACAGCCGTTTTCAGATAGCCCTCAATGCAAAGGCTCTAGACACAAATATTGGTGTGAGAGCTAATTCAATCAAGGAAACACTGCATGTTGGTGAAGGGCATATTGAAGAAGGATCAGCTGAGTGGTTCTTGTGGGAGAACAACTCCATTTGGCTCACTAACTTCACACACCATCAGGCTTCCAAGCAGCTCTCAAGGAAACTCAGTTTTCACACTCTATGCTTAGTGCCCTTTGAGTGCCTAGGACTGAAATGCAGATTGGTGAGCATCCCACACAAACGAATGCTCCACATGCGGGTTTCACATGCCACCAACTCCACATTCACAGGCAACTTCAGCGCCACAGCCATTTTCAGATAGCCCTCAATGCAAAGGCTCTAGACGCAAATATTGGTGTGAGAGCTAATTCAATCAAGGAAACACTGCATGTTGGTGAAGGGCATATTGAAGAAGGATCAGCCGAGTGGTTCTTGTGGGAGAACAACTCCATTTGGCTCACTAACTTCACACACCATCAGGCTTCCAAGCAGCTCTCAAGGAAACTCAGTTTTCACACTCTATGCTTAGTGCCCTATGAGAGCATTATGTAGGAATGAACCTGGTAGAGCATCCCACACAAACGAATGCTCCACATGCGGGTTTCACATGCCACCAACTCCACATTCACAGGCAACTTCAGCGCCACAGCCGTTTTCAGATAGCCCTCAATGCAAAGGCTCTAGACGCCAATATTGGTGTGAGAGCTAATTCAATCAAGGAAACACTGCATGTTGGTGAAGGGCATATTGAAGAAGGATCAGCCGAGTGGTTCTTGTGGGAGAACAACTCCATTTGGCTCACTAACTTCACACACCATCAGGCTTCCAAGCAGCTCTCAAGGAAACTCAGTTTTCACACTCTATGCTTAGTGCCCTATGAGTGCCTAGGACTGAAATGAAGCTTGGAGAGCATCCCACATAAACGAATGCTCCACATGCGGATTTCACATGCCACCAACTCCACATTCACAGGCAACTTCAGCGCCACAGCCGTTTTCAGATAGCCCTCAATGCAAAGGCTCTAGACGCAAATATTGGTGTGAGAGCTAATTCAATCAAGGAAACACTGCATGTTGGTGAAGGGCATATTGAAGAAGGATCAGCCGAGTGGTTCTTGTGGGAGAACAACTCCATTTGGCTCACTAACTTCACACACCATCAGGCTTCCAAGCAGCTCTCAAGGAAACTCAGGTTTCACACTCTATGCTTAGTGCCCTTTGAGTGCATTATCTAGGAATGAACCTGGTAGAGCATCCCACACAAACGAATGCTCCACATGCGGGTTTCACATGCCACCAACTCCACATTCACAGGCAACTTCAGCGCCACAGCCATTTTCAGATAGCCCTCAATGCAAAGGCTCTAGACGCAAATATTGGTGTGAGAGCTAATTCAATCAAGGAAACACTGCATGTTGGTGAAAGGCATATTGAAGAAGGATCAGCCGAGTGGTTCTTGTGGAAGAACAACTCCATTTGGCTCACTAACTTCACACACCATCAGGCTTCCAAGCAGCTCTCAAGGAAACTCAGTTTTCACACTCTATGCTTAGTGCCCTATGAGTGCATTATCTAGGAATGAACCTGGTAGATCATCCCACAGAAACGAATGCTCCACATGCGGGTTTCACATGCCACCAACTCCACATTCACAGGCAACTTCAGCGCCACAGCCGTTTTCAGATAGCCCTCAATGCAAAGGCTCTAGACGCCAATATTGGTGTGAGAGCTAATTCAATCAAGGAAACACTGCATGTTGGTGAAGGGCATATTGAAGAAGGATCAGCCGAGTGGTTCTTGTGGGAGAACAACTCCATTTGGCTCACTAACTTCACACACCATCAGGCTTCCAAGCAGCTCTCAAGGAAACTCAGTTTTCACACTCTATGCTTAGTGCCTTATGAGTGCCTAGGACTGAAATGAAGCTTGGAGAGCATCCCACATAAACGAATGCTCCACATGCGGGTTTCACATGCCACCAACTCCACATTCACAGGCAACTTCAGCGCCACAGCCGTTTTCAGATAGCCCTCAATGCAAAGGCTCTAGACGCAAATATTGGTGTGAGAGCTAATTCAATCAAGGAAACACTGCATGTTGGTGAAGGGCATATTGAAGAAGGATCAGCCGAGTGGTTCTTGTGGGAGAACAACTCCATTTGGCTCACTAACTTCACACACCATCAGGCTTCCAAGCAGCTCTCAAGGAAACTCAGGTTTCACACTCTATGCTTAGTGCCCTTTGAGTGCCTAGGACTGAAATGAAGCTTGGTCAGCATCCCACACAAACGAATGCTCCACATGCGGGTTTCACATGCCACCAACTCCACATTCACAGGCAACTTCAGCGCCACAGCCGTTTTCAGATAGCCCTCAATGCAAAGGCTCTAGACGCAAATATTGGTGTGAGAGCTAATTCAATCAAGGAAACACTGCATGTTGCTGAAGGGCATATTGAAGAAGGATCAGCCGAGTGGTTCTTGTGGGAGAACAACTCCATTTGGCTCACTAACTTCACACACCATCAGGCTTCCAAGCAGCTCTCAAGGAAACTCAGTTTTCACACTCTATGCTTAGTGCCCTTTGAGAGCATTATCTAGGAATGAACCTGGTAGAGCATCCCACACAAACGAATGCTCCACATGCGGGTTTCACATGCCACCAACTCCACATTCACAGGCAACGTCAGCGCCACAGCCGTTTTCAGATAGCCCTCAATGCAAAGGCTCTAGACGCCAATATTGGTGTGAGAGCTAATTCAATCAAGGAAACACTGCATGTTGGTGAAGGGCATATTGAAGAAGGATCAGCCGAGTGGTTCTTGTGGGAGAACAACTCCATTTGGCTCACTAACTTCACACACCATCAGGCTTCCAAGCAGCTCTCAAGGAAACTCAGTTTTCACACTCTATGCTTAGTGCCCTTTGTATGGCCTAGGACTGAAATGAAGCTTGGAGAGCATCCCACACAAACGAATGCTCCACATGCGGGTTTCACATGACACCAACTCCACATTCACAGGCAACTTCAGCGCCACAGCCGTTTTCAGATAGCCCTCAATGCAAAGGCTCTAGACGCAAATATTGGTGTGAGAGCTAATTCAATCAAGGAAACACTGCATGTTGCTGAAGGGCATATTGAAGAAGGATCAGCCGAGTGGTTCTTGTGGGAGAACAACTCCATTTGGCTCACTAACTTCACACACCATCAGGCTTCCAAGCAGCTCTCAAGGAAACTCAGTTTTCACACTCTATGCTTAGTGCCCTTTGAGTGCATTATGTAGCAATGAAGCTGGTAGAGCATCCCACACAAACGAATGCTCCACATGCGGGTTTCACATGCCACCAACTCCACATTCACAGGCAACTTCAGCGCCACAGCCGTTTTCAGATAGCCCTCAATGCAAAGGCTCTAGACGCAAATATTGGTGTGAGAGCTAATTCAATCAAGGAAACACTGCATGTTGGTGAAGGGCATATTGAAGAAGGATCAGCCGAGTGGTTCTTGTGGGAGAACAACTCCATTTGGCTCACTAACTTCACACACCATCAGGCTTCCAAGCAGCTCTCAAGGAAACTCAGTTTTCACACTCTATGCTTAGTGCCCTTTGAGTGCATTATCTAGGAATGAATCTAGTAGAGCATCCCACACAAACGAATGCTCCACATGCGGGTTTCACATGCCACCAACTCCACATTCACAGGCAACTTCAGCGCCACAGCCGTTTTCAGATAGCCCTCAATGCAAAGGCTCTAGACGCAAATATTGGTGTGAGAGCTAATTCAATCAAGGAAACACTGCATGTTGGTGAAGGGCATATTGAAGAAGGATCAGCCGAGTGGTTCTTGTGGGAGAACAACTCCATTTGGCTCACTAACTTCACACACCATCAGGCTTCCAAGCAGCTCTCAAGGAAACTCAGTTTTCACACTCTATGCTTAGTGCCCTTTGAGTGCATTATGTAGCAATGAACCTGGTAGATCATCCCACACAAACGAATGCTCCACATGCGGGTTTCACATGCCACCAACTCCACATTCACAGGCAACTTCAGCGCCACAGCCGTTTTCAGATAGCCCTCAATGCAAAGGCTCTAGACGCAAATATTGGTGTGAGAGCTAATTCAATCAAGGAAACACTGCATGTTGCTGAAGGGCATATTGAAGAAGGATCAGCCGAGTGGTTCTTGTGGGAGAACAACTCCATTTGGCTCACTAACTTCACACACCATCAGGCTTCCAAGCAGCTCTCAAGGAAACTCAGTTTTCACACTCTATGCTTAGTGCCCTTTGAGTGCATTATCTAGGAATGAATCTAGTAGAGCATCCCACACAAACGAATGCTCCACATGCGGGTTTCACATGCCACCAACTCCACATTCACAGGCAACTTCAGCGCCACAGCCGTTTTCAGATAGCCCTCAATGCAAAGGCTCTAGACGCCAATATTGGTGTGAGAGCTAATTCAATCAAGGAAACACTGCATGTTGGTGAAGGGCATATTGAAGAAGGATCAGCCGAGTGGTTCTTGTGGGAGAACAACTCCATTTGGCTCACTAACTTCACACACCATCAGGCTTCCAAGCAGCTCTCAAGGAAACTCAGTTTTCACACTCTATGCTTAGTGCCTTATGAGTGCCTAGGACTAAAATGAAGCTTGGAGAGCATCCCACATAAACGAATGCTCCACATGCGGGTTTCACATGCCACCAACTCCACATTCACAGGCAACTTCAGCGCCACAGCCGTTTTCAGATAGCCCTCAATGCAAAGGCTCTAGACGCAAATATTGGTGTGAGAGCTAATTCAATCAAGGAAACACTGCATGCTGGTGAAGGGCATATTGAAGAAGGATCAGCCGAGTGGTTCTTGTGGGAGAACAACTCCATTTGGCTCACTAACTTCACACACCATCAGGCTTCCAAGCAGCTCTCAAGGAAACTCAGGTTTCACACTCTATGCTTAGTGCCCTTTGAGTGCCTAGGACTGAAATGAAGCTTGGTCAGCATCCCACACAAACGAATGCTCCACATGCGGGTTTCACATGCCACCAACTCCACATTCACAGGCAACTTCAGCGCCACAGCCGTTTTCAGATAGCCCTCAATGCAAAGGCTCTAGACGCAAATATTGGTGTGAGAGCTAATTCAATCAAGGAAACACTGCATGTTGCTGAAGGGCATATTGAAGAAGGATCAGCCGAGTGGTTCTTGTGGGAGAACAACTCCATTTGGCTCACTAACTTCACACACCATCAGGCTTCCAAGCAGCTCTCAAGGAAACTCAGTTTTCAACTCTATGCTTAGTGCCCTTTGAGAGCATTATCTAGGAATGAACCTGGTAGAGCATCCCACACAAACGAATGCTCCACATGCGGGTTTCACATGCCACCAACTCCACATTCACAGGCAACGTCAGCGCCACAGCCGTTTTCAGATAGCCCTCAATGCAAAGGCTCTAGACGCCAATATTGGTGTGAGAGCTAATTCAATCAAGGAAACACTGCATGTTGGTGAAGGGCATATTGAAGAAGGATCAGCCGAGTGGTTCTTGTGGGAGAACAACTCCATTTGGCTCACTAACTTCACACACCATCAGGCTTCCAAGCAGCTCTCAAGGAAACTCAGTTTTCACACTCTATGCTTAGTGCCCTTTGTATGGCCTAGGACTGAAATGAAGCTTGGAGAGCATCGCACACAAACGAATGCTCCACATGCGGGTTTCACATGACACCAACTCCACATTCACAGGCAACTTCAGCGCCACAGCCGTTTTCAGATAGCCCTCAATGCAAAGGCTCTAGACGCAAATATTGGTGTGAGAGCTAATTCAATCAAGGAAACACTGCATGTTGCTGAAGGGCATATTGAAGAAGGATCAGCCGAGTGGTTCTTGTGGGAGAACAACTCCATTTGGCTCACTAACTTCACACACCATCAGGCTTCCAAGCAGCTCTCAAGGAAACTCAGTTTTCACACTCTATGCTTAGTGCCCTTTGAGTGCATTATGTAGCAATGAACCTGGTAGATCATCCCACACAAACGAATGCTCCACATGCGGGTTTCACATGCCACCAACTCCACATTCACAGGCAACTTCAGCGCCACAGCCGTTTTCAGATAGCCCTCAATGCAAAGGCTCTAGACGCAAATATTGGTGTGAGAGCTAATTCAATCAAGGAAACACTGCATGTTGCTGAAGGGCATATTGAAGAAGGATCAGCCGAGTGGTTCTTGTGGGAGAACAACTCCATTTGGCTCACTAACTTCACACACCATCAGGCTTCCAAGCAGCTCTCAAGGAAACTCAGTTTTCACACTCTATGCTTAGTGCCCTTTGAGTGCATTATCTAGGAATGAATCTAGTAGAGCATCCCACACAAACGAATGCTCCACATGCGGGTTTCACATGCCACCAACTCCACATTCACAGGCAACTTCAGCGCCACAGCCGTTTTCAGATAGCCCTCAATGCAAAGGCTCTAGACGCAAATATTGGTGTGAGAGCTAATTCAATCAAGGAAACACTGCATGTTGGTGAAGGGCATATTGAAGAAGGATCAGCCGAGTGGTTCTTGTGGGAGAACAACTCCATTTGGCTCACTAACTTCACACACCATCAGGCTTCCAAGCAGCTCTCAAGGAAACTCAGGTTTCACACTCTATGCTTAGTGCCCTTTGAGTGCCTAGGACTGAAATGAAGCTTGGTCAGCATCCCACACAAACGAATGCTCCACATGCGGGTTTCACATGCCACCAACTCCACATTCACAGGCAACTTCAGCGCCACAGCCGTTTTCAGATAGCCCTCAATGCAAAGGCTCTAGACGCAAATATTGGTGTGAGAGCTAATTCAATCAAGGAAACACTGCATGTTGGTGAAGGGCATATTGAAGAAGGATCAGCCGAGTGGTTCTTGTGGGAGAACAACTCCATTTGGCTCACTAACTTCACACACCATCAGGCTTCCAAGCAGCTCTCAAGGAAACTCAGTTTTCACACTCTATGCTTAGTGCCCTTTGAGTGCATTATGTAGCAATGAACCTGGTAGATCATCCCACACAAACGAATGCTCCACATGCGGGTTTCACATGCCACCAACTCCACATTCACAGGCAACTTCAGCGCCACAGCCGTTTTCAGATAGCCCTCAATGCAAAGGCTCTAGACGCAAATATTGGTGTGAGAGCTAATTCAATCAAGGAAACACTGCATGTTGCTGAAGGGCATATTGAAGAAGGATCAGCCGAGTGGTTCTTGTGGGAGAACAACTCCATTTGGCTCACTAACTTCACACACCATCAGGCTTCCAAGCAGCTCTCAAGGAAACTCAGTTTTCACACTCTATGCTTAGTGCCCTTTGAGTGCATTATCTAGGAATGAATCTAGTAGAGCATCCCACACAAACGAATGCTCCACATGCGGGTTTCACATGCCACCAACTCCACATTCACAGGCAACTTCAGCGCCACAGCCGTTTTCAGATAGCCCTCAATGCAAAGGCTCTAGACGCAAATATTGGTGTGAGAGCTAATTCAATCAAGGAAACACTGCATGTTGGTGAAGGGCATATTGAAGAAGGATCAGCCGAGTGGTTCTTGTGGGAGAACAACTCCATTTGGCTCACTAACTTCACACACCATCAGGCTTCCAAGCAGCTCTCAAGGAAACTCAGTTTTCACACTCTATGCTTAGTGCCCTTTGAGTGCATTATCTAGGAGTAAACCTGGCAGAGCATCCCACACAAACGAATGCTCCACATGCGGGTTTCACATGCCACCAACTCCACATTCACAGGCAACTTCAGTGCCACAGCCATTTTCAGATAGCCCTCAATGCAAAGGCTCTAGACACAAATATTGGTGTGAGAGCTAATTCAATCAAGGAAACACTGCATGTTGGTGAAGGGCATATTGAAGAAGGATCAGCCGAGTGGTTCTTGTGGGAGAACAACTCCATTTGGCTCACTAACTTCACACACCATCAGGCTTCCAAGCAGCTCTCAAGGAAACTCAGTTTTCACACTCTATGCTTAGTGCCCTTTGTATGGCCTAGGACTGAAATGAAGCTTGGAGAGCATCCCACACAAACGAATGCTCCACATGCGGGTTTCACATGCCACCAACTCCACATTCACAGGCAACTTCAGCGCCACTGCCGTTTTCAGATAGCCCTCAATGCAAAGGCTCTAGACGCAAATATTGGTGTGAGAGCTAATTCAATCAAGGAAACACTGCATGTTGGTGAAGGGCATATTGAAGAAGGATCAGCCGAGTGGTTCTTGTGGGAGAACAACTCCATTTGTCTCACTAACTTCACACACCATCAGGCTTCCAAGCAGCTCTCAAGGAAACTCAGTTTTCACACTCTATGCTTAGTGCCCTTTGAGTGCATTATGTAGCAATGAACCTGGTAGATCATCCCACACAAACGAATGCTCCACATGCGGGTTTCACATGCCACCAACTCCACATTCACAGGCAACTTCAGCGCCACAGCCGTTTTCAGATAGCCCTCAATGCAAAGGCTCTAGACGCAAATATTGGTGTGAGAGCTAATTCAATCAAGGAAACACTGCATGTTGGTGAAGGGCATATTGAAGAAGGATCAGCCGAGTGGTTCTTGTGGGAGAACAACTCCATTTGGCTCACTAACTTCACACACCATCAGGCTTCCAAGCAGCTCTCAAGGAAACTCAGTTTTCACACTCTATGCTTAGTGCCCTTTGAGTGCATTATCTAGGAGTAAACCTGGCAGAGCATCCCACACAAACGAATGCTCCACATGCGGGTTTCACATGCCACCAACTCCACATTCACAGGCAACTTCAGTGCCACAGCCATTTTCAGATAGCCCTCAATGCAAAGGCTCTAGACACAAATATTGGTGTGAGAGCTAATTCAATCAAGGAAACACTGCATGTTGGTGAAGGGCATATTGAAGAAGGATCAGCCGAGTGGTTCTTGTGGGAGAACAACTCCATTTGGCTCACTAACTTCACACACCATCAGGCTTCCAAGCAGCTCTCAAGGAAACTCAGTTTTCACACTCTATGCTTAGTGCCCTTTGTATGGCCTAGGACTGAAATGAAGCTTGGAGAGCATCCCACACAAACGAATGCTCCACATGCGGGTTTCACATGCCACCAACTCCACATTCACAGGCAACTTCAGCGCCACAGCCGTTTTCAGATAGCCCTCAATGCAAAGGCTCTAGACGCAAATATTGGTGTGAGAGCTAATTCAATCAAGGAAACACTGCATGTTGGTGAAGGGCATATTGAAGAAGGATCAGCCGAGTGGTTCTTGTGGGAGAACAACTCCATTTGTCTCACTAACTTCACACACCATCAGGCTTCCAAGCAGCTCTCAATGAAACTCAGTTTTCACACTCTATGCTTAGTGCCCTTTGAGTGCATTATCTAGGAATGCACCTGGTAGAACATCCCACAGAAACGAATGCTCCACATGCGGGTTTCACATGCCACCAACTCCACATTCACAGGCAACTTCAGCGCCACAGCCGTTTTCAGATAGCCCTCAATGCAAAGGCTCTAGACGCAAATATTGGTGTGAGAGCTAATTCAATCAAGGAAACACTGCATGTTGGTGAAGGGCATATTGAAGAAGGATCAGCCGAGTGGTTCTTGTGGGAGAACAACTCCATTTGGCTCACTAACTTCACACACCATCAGGCTTCCAAGCAGCTCTCAAGGAAACTCAGGTTTCACACTCTATGCTTAGTGCCCTTTGAGTGCCTAGGACTGAAAGGAAGCTTGGTCAGCATCCCACACAAACGAATGCTCCACATGCGGGTTTCACATGCCACCAACTCCACATTCACAGGCAACTTCAGCGCCACAGCCATTTTCAGATAGCCCTCAATGCAAAGGCTCTAGACGCAAATATTGGTGTGAGAGCTAATTCAATCAAGGAAACACTGCATGTTGGTGAAGGGCATATTGAAGAAGGATCAGCCGAGTGGTTCTTGTGGGAGAACAACTCCATTTGGCTAACTAACTTCACACACCATCAGGCTTCCAAGCAGCTCTCAAGGAAACTCAGTTTTCACACTCTATGCTTAGTGCCCTTTGAGTGCCTAGGACTGAAATGAAGCTTGGTCAGCATCCCACACAAACGAATGCTCCACATGCGGGTTTCACATGCCACCAACTCCACATTCACAGGCAACTTCAGCGCCACAGCCATTTTCAGATAGCCCTCAATGCAAAGGCTCTAGACGCAAATATTGGTGTGAGAGCTAATTCAATCAAGGAAACACTGCATGTTGCTGAAGGGCATATTGAAGAAGGATCAGCCGAGTGGTTCTTGTGGGAGAACAACTCCATTTGGCTCACTAACTTCACACACCATCAGGCTTCCAAGCAGCTCTCAAGGAAACTCAGTTTTCACACTCTATGCTTAGTGCCCTTTGAGAGCATTATCTAGGAATGAACCTGGTAGAGCATCCCACACAAACGAATGCTCCACATGCGGGTTTCACATGCCACCAACTCCACATTCACAGGCAACTTCAGCGCCACAGCCGTTTTCAGATAGCCCTCAATGCAAAGGCTCTAGACGCCAATATTGGTGTGAGAGCTAATTCAATCAAGGAAACACTGCATGTTGCTGAAGGGCATATTGAAGAAGGATCAGCCGAGTGGTTCTTGTGGGAGAACAACTCCATTTGGCTCACTAACTTCACACACCATCAGGCTTCCAAGCAGCTCTCAAGGAAACTCAGTTTTCACACTCTATGCTTAGTGCCCTTTGTGTGGCCTAGGACTGAAATGAAGCTTGGAGAGCATCCCACACAAACGAATGCTCCACATGCGGGTTTCACATGACACCAACTCCACATTCACAGGCAACTTCAGCGCCACAGCCGTTTTCAGATAGCCCTCAATGCAAAGGCTCTAGACGCAAATATTGGTGTGAGAGCTAATTCAATCAAGGAAACACTGCATGTTGGTGAAGGGCATATTGAAGAAGGATCAGCCGAGTGGTTCTTGTGGGAGAACAACTCCATTTGGCTCACTAACTTCACACACCATCAGGCTTCCAAGCAGCTCTCAAGGAAACTCAGTTTTCACACTCTATGCTTAGTGCCCTTTGAGTGCATTATGTAGCAATGAACCTGGTAGAGCATCCCACACAAACGAATGCTCCACATGCGGGTTTCACATGCCACCAACTCCACATTCACAGGCAACTTCAGCGCCACAGCCGTTTTCAGATAGCCCTCAATGCAAAGGCTCTAGACGCAAATATTGGTGTGAGAGCTAATTCAATCAAGGAAACACTGCATGTTGCTGAATGGCATATTGAAGAAGGATCAGCCGAGTGGTTCTTGTGGGAGAACAACTCCATTTGGCTCACTAACTTCACACACCATCAGGCTTCCAAGCAGCTCTCAAGGAAACTCAGTTTTCACACTCTATGCTTAGTGCCCTTTGAGTGCATTATCTAGGAGTAAACCTGGCAGAGCATCCCACACAAACGAATGCTCCACATGCGGGTTTCACATGCCACCAACTCCACATTCACAGGCAACTTCAGTGCCACAGCCATTTTCAGATATCCCTCAATGCAAAGGCTCTAGACGCCAATATTGGTGTGAGAGCTAATTCAATCAAGGAAACACTGCATGTTGGTGAAGGGCATATTGAAGAAGGATCAGCCGAGTGGTTCTTGTGGCAGAACAACTCCATTTGGCTCACTAACTTCACACACCATCAGGCTTCCAAGCAGCTCTCAAGGAAACTCAGTTTTCACACTCTATGCTTAGTGCCCTTTGAGAGCATTATCTAGGAATGAACCTGGTAGAGCATCCCACACAAACGAATGCTCCACATGCGGGTTTCACATGCCACCAACTCCACATTCACAGGCAACTTCAGCGCCACAGCCGTTTTCAGATAGCCCTCAATGCAAAGGCTCTAGACGCAAATATTGGTGTGAGAGCTAATTCAATCAAGGAAACACTGCATGTTGGTGAAGGGCATATTGAAGAAGGATCAGCCGAGTGGTTCTTGTTGGAGAACAACTCCATTTGGCTCACTAACTTCACACACAATCAGGCTTCCAAGCAGCTCTCAAGGAAACTCAGTTTTCACACTCTATGCTTAGTGCCCTATGAGAGCATTATCTAGGAATGAACCTGGTAGAGCATCCCACACAAACGAATGCTCCACATGCGGGTTTCACATGCCACCAACTCCACATTCACAGGCAACTTCAGCGCCACAGCCGTTTTCAGATAGCCCTCAATGCAAAGTCTCTAGACGCAAATATTGGTGTGAGAGCTAATTCAATCAAGGAAACACTGCATGTTGCTGAAGGGCATATTGAAGAAGGATCAGCCGAGTGGTTCTTGTGGGAGAACAACTCCATTTGGCTCACTAACTTCACACACCATCAGGCTTCCAAGCAGCTCTCAAGGAAACTCAGTTTTCACACTCTATGCTTAGTGCCCTTTGAGTGCATTATCTAGGAATGAACCTGGTAGAGCATCCCACACAAACGAATGCTCCACATGCGGGTTTCACATGCCACCAACTCCACATTCACAGGCAACTTCAGCGCCACAGCCGTTTTCAGATAGCCCTCAATGCAAAGGCTCTAGACGCAAATATTGGTGTGAGAGCTAATTCAATCAAGGAAACACTGCATGTTGCTGAAGGGCATATTGAAGAAGGATCAGCCGAGTGGTTCTTGTGGGAGAACAACTCCATTTGGCTCACTAACTTCACACACCATCAGGCTTCCAAGCAGCTCTCAAGGAAACTCAGTTTTCACATCTATGCTTAGTGCCCTTTGAGAGCATTATGTAGGAATGAACCTGGTAGAGCATCCCACACAAACGAATGCTCCACATGCGGGTTTCACATGCCACCAACTCCACATTCACAGGCAACTTCAGCGCCACAGCTGTTTTCAGATAGCCCTCAATGCAAAGGCTCTAGACGCAAATATTGGTGTGAGAGCTAATTCAATCAAGGAAACACTGCATGTTGGTGAAGGGCATATTGAAGAAGGATCAGCCGAGTGGTTCTTGTGGGAGAACAACTCCATTTGGCTCACTAACTTCACACACGATCAGGCTTCCAAGCAGCTCTCAAGGAAACTCAGTTTTCACACTCTATGCTTAGTGCCCTTTGAGTGCATTATCTATGAGTAAACCTGGCAGAGCATCCCACACAAACGAATGCTTCACATGCGGGTTTCACATGCCACCAACTCCACATTCACAGGCAACTTCAGTGCCACAGCCATTTTCAGATAGCCCTCAATGCAAAGGCTCCAGACGCAAATATTGGTGTGAGAGCTAATTCAATCAAGGAAACACTGCATGTTGCTGAAGTGCATATTGAAGAAGGATCAGCCGAGTGGTTCTTGTGGGAGAACAACTCCATTTGGCTCACTAACTTCACACACCATCAGGCTTCCAAGCAGCTCTCAAGGAAACTCAGTTTTCACACTCTATGCTTAGTGCCCTTTGAGTGCCTAGGACTGAAATGAAGCTTGGTGAGCATCCCAGACAAACGAATGCTCCACATGCGGGTTTCACATGCCACCAACTCCACATTCACAGGCAACTTCAGCGCCACAGCCGTTTTCAGATAGCCCTCAATGCAAAGGCTCTAGACGCAAATATTGGTGTGAGAGCTAATTCAATCAAGGAAACACTGCATGTTGGTGAAGGGCATATTGAAGAAGGATCAGCCGAGTGGTTCTTGTGGGAGAACAACTCCATTTGGCTCACTAACTTCACACACCATCAGGCTTCCAAGCAGCTCTCAAGGAAACTCAGTTTTCACGCTCTATGCTTAGTGCCCTTTGTATGGCTAGGACTGAAATGAACCTGGTAGAGCATCCCACACAAACGAATGCTCCACATGCGGGTTTCACATGCCACCAACTCCACATTCACAGGCAACTTCAGCGCCACAGCCGTTTTCAGATAGCCCTCAATGCAAAGGCTCTAGACGCAAATATTGGTGTGAGAGCTAATTCAATCAAGGAAACACTGCATGTTGGTGAAGGGCATATTGAAGAAGGATCAGCCGAGTGGTTCTTGTGGGAGAACAACTCCATTTGGCTCACTAACTTCACACACCATCAGGCTTCCAAGCAGCTCTCAAGGAAACTCAGTTTTCACACTCTATGCTTAGTGCTCTTTGTGTGCCTAGGACTGAAATGAAGCTTGGTCAGCATCCCACACAAACGAATGCTCCACATGCAGGTTTCACATGCCACCAACTCCACATTCACAGGCAACTTCAGCGCCACAGCCGTTTGCAGATAGCCCTCAATGCAAAGGCTCTAGACGCAAATATTGGTGTGAGAGCTAATTCAATCAAGGAAACACTGCATGTTGGTGAAGGGCATATTGAAGAAGGATCAGCCGAGTGGTTCTTGTGGGAGAACAACTCCATTTGGCTCACTAACTTCACACACCATCAGGCTTCCAAGCAGCTCTCAAGGAAACTCAGTTTTTACGCTCTATGCTTAGTGCCCTTTGTATGGCTAGGACTGAAATGAACCTGGTAGAGCATCCCACACAAACGAATGCTCCACATGCGGGTTTCACATGCCACCAACTCCACATTCACAGGCAACTTCAGCGCCACAGCCGTTTTCAGATAGCCCTCAATGCAAAGGCTCTAGACACAAATATTGGTGTGAGAGCTAATTCAATCAAGGAAACACTGCATGTTGGTGAAGGGCATATTGAAGAAGGATCAGCCGAGTGGTTCTTGTGGGAGAACAACTCCATTTGGCTCACTAACTTCACACACCATCAGGCTTCCAAGCAGCTCTTAAGGAAACTCAGTTTTCACATCTATGCTTAGTGCCCTTCGAGAGCATTATGTAGGAATGAACCTGGTAGAGCATCCCACACAAACGAATGCTCCACATGCGGGTTTCACATGCCACCAACTCCACATTCACAGGCAACTTCAGCGCCACAGCCGTTTTCAGATAGCCCTCAATGCAAAGGCTCTAGACGCCAATATTGGTGTGAGAGCTAATTCAATCAAGGAAACACTGCATGTTGGTGAAGGGCATATTGAAGAAGGATCAGCCGAGTGGTTCTTGTGGGAGAACAACTCCATTTGGCTCACTAACTTCACACACCATCAGGCTTCCAAGCAGCTCTCAAGGAAACTCAGTTTTCACACTCTATGCTTAGTGCCCTTTATATGGACTAGGACTGAAATGAAGCTTGGAGAGCATCCCACAGAAACGAATGCTCCACATGCGGGTTTCACGTGACACCAACTCCACATTCACAGGCAACTTCAGCGCCACAGCCATTTTCAGATAGCCCTCAATGCAAAGGCTCTAGACGCAAATATTGGTGTGAGAGCTAATTCAATCAAGGAAACACTGCATGTTGGTGAAGGGCATATTGAAGAAGGATCAGCAGAGTGGTTCTTGTGGGAGAACAACTCCATTTGGCTCACTAACTTCACACACCATCAGGCTTCCAAGCAGCTCTCAAGGAAACTCAGTTTTCACACTCTATGCTTAGTGCCCTTTGAGTGCATTATCTAGGAATGAACCTGGTAGAGCATCCCACACAAACGAATGCTCCACATGCGGGTTTCACGTGCCACCAACTCCACATTCACAGGCAACTTCAGCGCCACAGCCGTTTTCAGATAGCCCTCAATGCAAAGGCTCTAGACGCAAATATTGGTGTGAGAGCTAATTCAATCAAGGAAACACTGCATGTTGCTGAAGGGCATATTGAAGAAGGATCAGCCGAGTGGTTCTTGTGGGAGAACAACTCCATTTGGCTCACTAACTTCACACACCATCAGGCTTCCAAGCAGCTCTCAAGGAAACTCAGTTTTCACACTCTATGCTTAGTGCCCTTTGTGTGGCCTAGGACTGAAATGAAGCTTGGAGAGCATCCCACACAAACGAATGCTCCACATGCGGGTTTCACATGACACCAACTCCACATTCACAGGCAACTTCAGCGCCACAGCCGTTTTCAGATAGCCCTCAATGCAAAGGCTCTAGACGCAAATATTGGTGTGAGAGCTAATTCAATCAAGGAAACACTGCATGTTGGTGAAGGGCATATTGAAGAAGGATCAGCCGAGTGGTTCTTGTGGCAGAACAACTCCATTTGGCTCACTAACTTCACACACCATCAGGCTTCCAAGCAGCTCTCAAGGAAACTCAGTTTTCACACTCTATGCTTAGTGCCCTTTGAGTGCATTATGTAGCAATGAACCTGGTAGAGCATCCCACACAAACGAATGATCCACATGCGGGTTTCACATGCCACCAACTCCACATTCACAGGCAACTTCAGCGCCACAGCCGTTTTCAGATAGCCCTCAATGCAAAGGCTCTAGACGCAAATATTGGTGTGAGAGCTAATTCAATCAAGGAAACACTGCATGTTGCTGAAGGGCATATTGAAGAAGGATCAGCTGAGTGGTTCTTGTGGGAGAACAACTCCATTTGGCTCACTAACTTCACACACCATCAGGCTTCCAAGCAGCTCTCAAGGAAACTCAGTTTTCACACTCTATGCTTAGTGCCCTTTGAGTGCATTATCTAGGAATGAACCTGGTAGAGCATCCCACACAAACGAATGCTCCACATGCGGGTTTCACGTGCCACCAACTCCACATTCACAGGCAACTTCAGCGCCACAGCCGTTTTCAGATAGCCCTTAATGCAAAGGCTCTAGACGCAAATATTGGTGTGAGAGCTAATTCAATCAAGGAAACACTGCATGTTGGTGAAGGGCATATTGAAGAAGGATCAGCCGAGTGGTTCTTGTGGGAGAACAACTCCATTTGGCTCACTAACTTCACACACCATCAGGCTTCCAAGCAGCTCTCAAGGAAACTCAGTTTTCACACTCTATGTTTAGTGCCCTTTGTGTGCCTAGGAATGAAATGAAGCTTGGTGAGCATCCCACACAAACGAATGCTCCACATGCGGGTTTCACATGCCACCAACTCCACATTCACAGGCAACTTCAGCGCCACAGCCGTTTCCAGATAGCCCTCAATGCAAAGGCTCTAGACGCAAATATTGGTGTGAGAGCTAATTCAATCAAGGAAACACTGCATGTTGCTGAAGGGCATATTGAAGAAGGATCAGCCGAGTGGTTCTTGTGGGAGAACAACTCCATTTGGCTCACTAACTTCACACACCATCAGGCTTCCAAGCAGCTCTCAAGGAAACTCAGTTTTCACACTCTATGCTTAGTGCTCTTTGTGTGCCTTGGACTGAAATGAAACTTGGTCAGCATCCCACACAAACGAATGCTCCACATGCGGGTTTCACATGCCACCAACTCCACATTCACAGGCAACTTCAGCGCCACAGCCGTTTTCAGATAGCCCTCAATGTAAAGGCTCTAGACGCAAATATTGGTGTGAGAGCTAATTCAATCAAGGAAACACTGCATGTTGCTGAAGGGCATATTGAAGAAGGATCAGCCGAGTGGTTCTTGTGGGAGAACAACTCCATTTGGCTCACTAACTTCACACACCATCAGGCTTCCAAGCAGCTCTCAAGGAAACTCAGTTTTCACAA